>NC_086449.1:404610419-404910419 GCF_028390025.1 Pseudophryne corroboree
ATACAGTTCCAGCTATTCAGGATGAGCAATGTCTACAATCAGAACAAGGAGAAGTTATGGATCTCAACCTGCAGTCTTAACGCCCTGCTAAGCCTACATGGAAGGTAAAAGAGAATCTTGAAGGTAGGAAACATGAGCTTTCTTCCACTGTTCTAAACTTATGGCAAAAATTTCAAAGTCATATGTCCACCATTTTTCAGCCTGTTTGTGATGTGTCACCGCTAGAGGGTGCACTAGGACAGCTTTGTTCAGTATATGAACTTTATAAAGTGTCAAGTAAGGAATATATAAGCATTTTGAAGAAACTCAATAGCCAGGATTCTTTAGAAGAACTGCAAAACTTTAATTGTCTTAATTTGGATCGAGACAGTCTACTGCATGAGGTTACGTCTAAGACAGCAGCCAGAATTGCACAATTATTGGAAACATCATCACGCATTTTTGTGTCCACCAGGCGTTCAAAACGATCATATAAGTCACGAAGCTCAAAATATTCCATGCTCAGCGAACAACTTATAAATGCACGTGCAGAAGCAGAAACTGCTAAAATACAAGCCGATTTTGCACAACGGAAAGCAGAAATGGAATCTAAAGCAGCACGTGAAAGAGCAGAAATGGAATCTAAAGCAGCACGTGAAAGAGCAGAAATGGAAGCTCTAGAGAAACAAAGTGAGTATCCCACAGCAATGGTAAGGTTAAAGGTTTTGGAACAAGCCGGCAGTGGAAGTGAAAGGGACAGCATCAGTTCAAGTGAAGTGGATGTGGAGGATCCTCTTAAGCGCACAAGAAACTACATCCTAAGTCAAAACAGTGAACCCCTGATTGCTGCAAACATTCTTGACAGTGCGGAAATCCTTCCAGGGGACATCCTTCCAGAGCAAAAAGACTCCGGTCCCTATGCAACACGCCACATCCAAGGTCAGTACAATGCACAATCACTTGGTCATCCTGACCCATTTTCACACACCACAGTGCACCAAGGCCCAACACCTCAACAAACCCAATATACAAATGCCTGGTCACAACCCAATATGCCAGTAAGTCACCAAATCCCTGGCAACCACACAGTTCCACATACAGACTTTAAACCAGCTCTTAGGGCGGTGCATAGGCATTCAACCTATCTCCCTAGGTCTCTTACCCAGAACACCACAAATAATATGAACAGCACTACACAGCCAGCAATTCTTTACCCAAAGTCAGAGAAAACAGACACGTCAGACTTTGCAAGATTCATGGTTCGTCGTGAACTTATTAAGACCAGCCACACTAGGTTTGATGACCAGCCTGATAACTACAGAGGTTGGAAATGTGCCTTCAAATCCACAACTAATAACCTTGGTATTACTGCTGCTGAAGAACTAGATCTGCTGATCACGTGGCTGGGCCCACAGTCTACAGAACGTGTCAAGAGACTCAGATCTGTCCATATTGATAATCCTGCGGCAGGCCTCATTGCTGCTTGGGAAAGGTTAGAACGAAGCTTTGGAAGTCCTGAAGCCATAGAGAATGCTCTGTTCAAATGGCTGCGGGATTTTCCAAAAATATCCGGCAAGGACAATGAGAAATTCCAAGAACTCAGTGACCTACTATTTGAACTCCAGCTGGCCAAAATGGACGCTCACTTACCTGGGCTCAGTTACCTGGACACAGCTCATGGGGTAAACCCAATAGTTTCCAAGTTGCCATACGGTATTCAAGAAAGGTGGACTACACTTGGGTCAAAATATAAAAGAGAAAATCGAGTCTCCTTTCCCCCCTTTTCTTACTTCTGTGAGTTTGTCAAGAACATTGCAGAATCCAAGAATGACCCAAGCTTATCCTACAGTGAGTCAAGTCATCCTGGTTCACCTACCCCCAAGTTTGACAGCCCACGCTCTAACTACAAGAACCACAGAGGTCCAGTATCAGTGAAAAAGACTGAAATCCTTCCCACACCAGCATCAGCTCTAGTCAAGAGCAACCAAGGTGATAGGATCGAAAACCCCAACCGCATGTGTCCCATTCATAAGAAGCCACATCCCCTCAAGAAATGCATCGGTTTCAGAAAGAAACCCCTCCAGGAACGCAAGGAACTTCTAAAGAAATTTGGGGTATGTTTCAGATGTTGTGCTTCTACTGAACATTTTGCTAAGGACTTTAAAACTGTTATTAAGTGCATAAAGTGTGGCTGTGAGAACCACATGCAGGCACTGCACCCATCTCAAGCCAATACTACACCCCCAGCACATTTCCCCTCTGCACCAAGGCATGGCGGGGAGAATGCAGATCAAACAGCAAATCCTACCACTGTATCTTCTTCATGCACTAGAGTCTGTGGGGAAGATCTCCGGGACAAGTCTTGTGCAAAGATATGTCTAGTCAAAGTACACCCCAAGGGACAGCCAGAAAAGACTTTAAGGTTGTACACCATCTTGGACGACCAGAGCAACCAATCACTCGCAAGATCAGAACTCTTTGATCTGTTAAACTTAAAGGGAGATGCTTACCCTTACACCTTGGGTAACTGTAGTGGAATTACAGAGGAATCTGGAAGAAGAGCCAGTGGACTGGTTGTAGCTTCTCTCAAGGACAATCTTGAGATACCCTTACCCACACTTGTTGAATGTAATGAGATACCATCCAACGAAGAGGAGATTCCTACAACAGAGATCGCTCTTCATCACACTCACCTAAGGCCTATATCCAATGAAATACCAACCCTTGACAAAAATGCAAAGATCTTACTCCTGCTTCGTAGAGACATTCTCAGGGTACATAAAGTACGTCAACACATCAATGGACCAAATGATGCTCCATTTGCCCAATGTCTTGATCTAGGCTGGGTTATCATAGGCAATGTCTGTATAGACAAGATGAAGACGCCTACCAAGATTTCCTCATTCAAGACAAACATCTTGCTTAATGGTCGCAGCACCTGTTTTCAGCCATGCCCACATCATTACTAGGTGAAAGAGAAGCTGGGCAGCAGTAATTCGCAGCATAGCCATCAAGATAACATGAACATGGTCCTGTCTTGGGACAACAGTCTCGGATCGACAGTGTTCAATTCAACAAGTGAGGACAACAAGTTAGCATCTGCGAGAGAAGATAAGAATTTCTCAAGATAATGGACAAAGATTTCACTCAAGACGATTCCAACAGCTGGGTAGCACCTTTACCCTTCCGCTTTCCAAGAGTTAAACTACCTAACAATCTACAGCAAGCAGTTGCTAGATTTTCCTCTTTAAAACGAACTCTAAAGAGGAAACCAGAGATGGAAAAACATTTTGTGGATTTCATGCAAAACATATTTGACAGAGATCACGCAGAACCCGCACCACCAGTAAAGGAAGAAGAATAATGCTGGTACCTTCCATACTTTGGCATGTATCACCCATGGAAACCCAATCAAATTAGAGTGGTTTTTTATTCTAGCGCTCAGTATGATGACGTCTCCCTCAACAATCTGCTCCTTACTGGGCCAAACCTAAACAACAGCCTCATAGGAGTGCTAATTTGCTTTAGAGAAGAGCCTGTGGCAGTAGTAGCTGACATCCAGCAAATGTTCCATTGCTTCATAGTCAGGGAAGATAATCGGAACTACCTGAGGTTCCTGTGGCACAAAGACAACAATGTCAATAATGAAGTCATAGATTACCGGATGAAGGTACATGTATTTGGCAACAGCCCTTCTCCTGCTGTAGCAATCTATGGACTCAGGAGAACAGCCCAGGAAGGTGAGAAGAACTATGGATCTGACGCTCGTCATTTTGTTGAAAAGAACTTCTATGTTGATGACGGACTTAAATCCCTACCAACAAGTGAAGAGGCAATCGATCTCCTCACCAGAACACAAGAAATGCTTTCTGTAGCAAACCTTAGGCTCCACAAGATTATCTCCAACAGCCAGAAAGTAATGGAAGCATTTCCTTCTGATGATCATGCCACCAACTTGAAAGATCTTAATCTTGTTTTTGATGTTCCTCCCATACAACGCAGCCTAGGCTTGCTCTGGGACATTAAACAAGACATATTTACATTCCAAGTATCAAGCTATGACAAACCTTTCACCAAATGAGGAGTTTTATCTGTCATAAACAGTATCTATGATCCTCTTGGATTTATAGCTCCAGTCACCATTCATGGCAAGATGTTGCTGAGACAGTTAACCAAGGTGAACTTAGACTGGGACACTCCATTACCTATTGAGCAACAACAAAGTTGGGAGACGTGGAAGAAGTCGTTGAAGATATTAGAACAACTCCAAATACCACGTTGTTACACTCCCAGCTCCCTTTCAGCTGCCACCAGGAGAGAAATCCACATTTTCTCAGATGCATCGATGGAAGCCATAGCCGCAGTAGCCTACCTGAGGATCTTTGAAACCAACAACAAACTACACTGTGGATTTGTCCTGGGTAAAGCCAAATTAACCCCAAAACCTGCACACTCTGTACCAAGACTCGAGCTTTGTGCAGCTGTGCTAGCAGTAGAAATTGCTGAAGTTATAAAGGATGAACTGGACGTTCCAATTGATTCATTTGCATTCTACACAAATAGCAAAGTCGTGCTTGGTTATATACACAACCAAACAAAACAATTCTATGTTTACATCAGCAACAGAGTGGAGCGCATCAGAAGTTTCTCCACTCCTGAGCACTGGCATCACATCACCACTAGCCTTAATCCAGCTGATCGTGGATCAAGACCTTCAGCCACAAGACTTCGACTGAACTTATTTCTTGTTATCATTGTTTATTGTTACAGGTTTTCTCTTTGGTCTTACAGGTCGCAAGATTAGTTCTGGACTTCATCTAAGGACATTACTATAATGTTTGATTTATCGTGAAATCTAAAGATTTCAGACGGGGAGTGTCATGTCCCACGATATATGTGTTTCATGTGTTGTCATGTTTTTTATTGCAGAGCTTTGCATTTTGTTGAAATTTGTCCCTCCTGATTTCCTGTAGCCAGGTTCTGATGTCATTAGTCCTGCCCTCATCCTGTCCTCAGCTCTCTGCCATTTTAGATTCTAACCAGCTCTGGTAAATCATCATCTTTTCAACTACTGCTGTTTTGTGCATAACTACAAGAATATCAGCTTGAAATAAACCCTCAGCTGGATTCTTCACACATGCCTCAGAAGTTGAGTTGACATTATCTGATAAGGTCTCTCGGTGTGGGTACTGGTTAATGTAGACATATACCTAGAGTAACTGTCTGAAGAACACTACACTTACAGCCTAGTTATTGAGTCAGAATAAGGTACATAATGGGGTAAGTGTTTAATTATTCTGTTTGTCTGTGGTCCCGAGGAAGGGACAGATGCTCTGAAAACGTTTGATCCAATATACCATGTTACTGTGAATACAGTTATTTTTTTCATCACTAGCCTCGGAGTGCCATCTATTCTTTAGAGATATATTTTATACATACATACATACATACATACACACACAGGTTTATATATCATGTACATAAATATATTCATAAAGTCTTCATATAGTTAACAGACTTAGCTGATGCTGCCCGTCCATTAAGCATGTCTTTCAAATTAACGTGAAGGGATAAATGAACCATACCATGTTTTTCTGCTGGAAGTATTTGAGTGGTTCAGTGGCTCCTGCCAGAAACTACATGCAGAGAAAGGTTAAGTACAGACTTCTGGTGAGGTTAATCATTAGGTAATTTCATCAAAGAGGAGGCATGATTTGTTTGGAATTCACACTGTTAAGAGATTCCCAAATATACCATTCCAAATACAAAAACATAAAATAAAAAAAATATAATGCTAACAATTTCCTGAATTGCTAAAACTTCTATAACTTCTCCAGTACAGCTCTAAACAAGAAAACAAATACCTTTTTATGCGTTTTTGAAAAGGTTAGTTACACTTTAACAACTGAATTAGCTGTTTGAAGAACTAAAAAAACCCAGAAACGAATAAACTCAGGCCTCATACAGGAGATGTAGGGGGTCATTCCGACCCGATCGCTTGCTGTAGTTTCTCGCAGCGCAGCGATCGGGTCGGAAGTGCGCATGTGCTGGCGCTGCAGTGCGCCGGCGCATGGCAGCCGTCGGTGCCTAGCGATCACCTCTGAGACAGAGGCGGTCGCTGGGCGGGAGGGGGCTGGACGGCGGCGTTAAGCCGCCGTTTAGGGGGTGTGGTCTGGCCAATGCAGGCGTGGCTGGACCATTGGGCGGGCGGTCCGCGGCGGCTGCGTGATGTCACACGCAGACGCTGCGGGCCGGGGAGCGACGAGTAGCTCCCGGCCAGCACGCTAAAGCTGCACTGGTCGGGAGCTACTCTGGAAGTGCAAAAGCATCACCGCTGTGCGATGCCTTTGCACTTCTGCGGGGGAAGGGTGCACTGACATGCGGGGTGGAGTAGCCCTGTGCTGGACGTCCCCCCGCATGTCAGTGTGAATGATCGTAGCATGACCCCCGTAGAATGATGTAAATATATATTTTTTTTAAAAAGCATGGATAAGTTTCAAAAGATATCTTCAAAAATATATATAAAAAAATAATACCCAGGATGCTTGGGACTGGCGCTAACATTAGGCAGCTGTCTATAGTGCAGAAGTGAGCCTGCCATAAAACATAAAAATGAAACGAGACCTCCCTATATTACTTAATGTTGGTGGTAACTGTGGATTTTATAAGCCACTGTCCCACACTTGCTTTTAACCTGGTCTGGACGTTCCACTTCTCTGTCACTGAGAACTATGAAGCAGGAAGGAAGACAGGCAGCAGCCCCTCCCTTCCCAGCCAGTGAGCCAGAAGAGCTCCGCCAACCAGAGGAGATCAGTGTGGAGTTAAAGATCAAAGCACTTGGACCCTCGCTGAAAGGTAGTGCTACGTCACAATATCCATCAGTTAGGCTGAGAGTAGGTGCCATTCACTGTTTAAACTATCAGGCATCAGTATACTTGACCAAATAGTATGAATGTATTTTCTACAGTTGGCAAAGACGGAGGCGTCACTAGGGGGCGACACCAAAATGTCAGCTCATCCTCAGTGACTGGTGCTGCACTGTGGCATTATCGTGCAGCATCCAGCTGTCAATGAGGATGAGCTGGCAGAAGGGTCGGATTAAGGCTAGTGGGGGCACCAGGGAAACAAAGGTGTGGGGGCACCCACTAATAAAAGTGACTCTATACCCCGAAGAAGAGAGTATGATGGGAGAGACAACGAGTGTGTCAGGGAAACAGAAAGAGGGGGGGAGGAAGGGAGAGAGAGGGGGGAGAGAGGGAGAAGGAGAGAGAGAAGGTATCAGGGAGAGAAGAGAGAGGGTGTTAGAGGGAGAAAAGGGGTGTCAGCGAAAGAGACAGGGTGTCAGAGAGATCGAGAGTGTCAGGGAATTAGAGAGAGCAGAGAGTGAAAGAGAGAGAGGGTGTCTGGGAGAGAGGGAATGGAAAGCTAAAGAAAGAGCACAGGAAAGATGGGAGAGAGAGAGAGAAAAGGAGAAGGTGATGGAGAAAGAAAGGGATGAGATAGGATGTCAGAGAGAGAGAGAGAGAGAGAGAGAGAGAGAGAGAGAGAGAGGGTGTCCGGGAGAAAGGGTGTCAGAGAGAGAGAGAGAGAGAGAGAGAGAGAGAGAGAGAGAGAGAGAGAGAGAGAGAGAGAGAGAGGGTGTCAGGGAGAGAGGGGTAGCTAGTAGGAGATGGGGGTGCCACAGACAGAGAGAGCCTGTCAGGGAGAGAGACAGAGGGCAGCCCAGGAGATAGAGAAAGAGAGAGAAGGATGCCGGGGGAGCAAGAGAGAGGGTGTCAAGAAGAGAGTGAGAGAATGTGTTAGGGAGAGAAAGAGGATGAGACAGAGGAAGAGTGAGAGGAGCAAGAGAGGGAGAGAGTGGGCAGATAGAGGGATTGGAAGGGACACTACCTATTACAGCCTGGCTAGGCTGCAACAATCGGCACAGCTCTGATGGGGATGGGCACTTCACTGCATTAGGCCCCACCCCGTTCCCACACCCTGAATAGACTACAGCACAGGTTTCTGATGGGAGCGTGTGGTTTACGGCATTAGGTCCAAATCGCGGTACTGCAGTGACCTGCTGCCGGGGCTCAAGAGTAGGCAAGGTAGGGTAGAGTCAGCCGGAGCAATATTTTCCAAAGTGTGGGGACCCTCCAATGTGTTGTGGCCGCTGGACGACTGTCTCATCTGCCTATAATCCGGCCCTGGCTGGCAGTGCAGGAAGAGTCTCTGGGAGCTGCACAGCATCTCCGGGAATGCTGGACACACCCACGGAGCAAAAAAAATTGGGGGCATCACAACACCATGCCTCCTACCCTCAAGAACACACCCCTTTTTTGGGCATGCACAGTTGTTGCTTTGGTGCCGCAGGTGTCACTGACCCCAGTGAGGCTACTTGGCAAAGACATGACAGTCATTCCATTTAGCAGGATGCAGAGCAGACACCTTATCTTCATCTCTTTATTATTTTTGTTCAACACTGCAGGTTTCTTCATAATGGAACTAGGTTGGAATTAAGGGGTCTATGTACTAAGCTTTGAACAGAGATAAAGTTCCAGCCAATCAGCTTCTAACTGCATGCTACTGGCTGTGTTTGAAGAATGACAATTAGGAGCTGGTTGGTTGGTACAGTACTTTATCTCCGTCCACTTTATCTCTTACCAAGGCTTAGTACATAGGGGGTAATTCAGACCTGATCGTAGCAGCACATTTGTTAGCAGGTTGGGCAAAACCATGTGCACTGCAGGGTGGGCAGATATAACATGTGCAGAGGAAGTTAGATTTGGGTGGGGTGAGTTCAAACTGAAATCTAAATTGCAGTGTAAAATTAAAGAAGGCAGTATTTACGCTGCACAGAAACATAATAACCCACCCAAATCTAACTCTCTCTGAAAATGTTATATCTGCCACACCATTACATTTCCCTGGTGGGCCCTGCCCTAGTCCAACACTGAGAACTGTACATCTAAACAGTGGCGGATCCAGGGGGGGGATCAGTGGCGTAACTAGAAATTTTTCTCCCCCAAGCCAAAAAATTCTTCGGCGCCCCCCCCCCCCTTCATGCTCCATAATTGGGAGCAAGAAAGGGATAAATATGCGCGCGCCAAAAAAGGGGTGTGGTTTTGTTGGAGTGAGCGTGGTTTCGCATAAAGGGGCGTGGCATTGCAGGAAAAGACTACCTTATACCCCAGTTTTGCAACCTGCACGCCCATACGTTGGCCACCACAGGAAAGAAAAATAATCCTGATTCATGCCCCTTACATTATTTGTCATTTTTCCTCCTTATAGTAATGCCCAGTATACATTATGCCACATACTGCAATGGCCCTTAGACATTATGCCGCACACAATAATGCACGACACAATATGCACACACCGTAATGCCCCAGACACATTATGCCACACACCGTAATGCCCCAGACACATTATGCCACACACCGTAATGCCTGTGACACATTATGACAGGAATCGCAATGCCCGTTATACATTATGCTACACACTGCAATGCCCCTGATACATTATAGCACATACAATGTCTGTGACACATTATGACACACACCGCAATGTCCGTGGTACATTATGCCACACACTGCAATGCCCGATACATTATAGCACATACAATGCCTGTGACACATTATGCCACACACTGCAATGACCTTGAGACATTATACCACAATGCCCGTGATATAGTATACCATACACCGTAATGCCTGTGACACATACCGCAATGCCCTGCCCGTTATACCCTATGCCACACATCGCAATGCCCGTTATGTATTATGCCACACTGCAATGACCCTGAGACATTATACCACATACCACAATGCCCGTGATATAGTAAACCACACACCGTAATGCCTGACACATTATGACACACACCACAATGTCCGTAATACATTATGCCACACACTGCAATGACCCTGAGACATTATACCACATATCACAATGCCCGCGATATAGTATACCATACACCGTAATGCCTGTGACACATTATGACACACACCGCAATGTCCGTGATACATTATGCCACACACCGTAATGCCCATTACACATTAAGTCCTACAGTAAGGCTTCTAATTACTTTTCAATTACCTGCTCGTTGTCAGGGGTTTCATGCACTGGGTGTCATGCTCGTTGCCAGGGGTTTCATGCTCTTGGTTCCATGCACGGTGCCAGGGGTTTTCATGCTCAGGGTGTCATGCTCGTTGCCAGGGGTTTCATGCACTGGGTGTCATGCTCGTTGCCAGGTGTTTCAGGCACTGGGTGTCATGCTCGTTGCCAGGTGTTTCATGCACTGGGTGTCATGCTCGTTGCTAGGAGGTAGTCCTTGTTGCTAGGGCTGTGCTCCCAGTGCCACATATGTCCCCAGTGCCAGATATTCCCCCACGGTGCCAGGTACTTACATGCCCCAGTGCCAAATATAGTCGTCCCCCCCATGTGCCAGGTACACATATACCCCCCCAGTGCCACATATGCCCCCAGTGCCAGATATGCCCCCAGTGCCATATATTCCCCCCCAGTGCCAAATATGCCCCCAGTGCCATATATGCCCCCAGTGCCAGATATTCCCCCCCAGTGCCAGATATTCCCCTCGTGCCATATATGCCCACAGTGCCAGATATTCCCCCCCAGTGCCAGATATTCCCCCCGTGCCATATATGCCCCCAGTGCCAGATATCCCCCCCAGTGCCATATATGCCCCCAGTGCCATATATGCCCCCCCAGTACCATATATGCCCCCCCAGTACCATATATGCCCCAGTGACAGATATCCCCCCCCCAGTGCCATATATGCCCCCAGTGCCAGATATTCCCCCCCAGTGCCAGATATGACCCCAGTGCCAGATATTCCCCCCAGTGCCAGAAATGCCCCAGTGCCAGATATTCCTCCCTCCTCCTCCCCCCCCCCGTGCCATATATGCCCCCACTGCCAGATATCTACCCCCCCCCCCCCCCGCCGTCGCTTTTTGGAGGGACACGGAGGGCACAGCTCGTCTCTCCTGTGTCCCTCCTGCTGCATCATCTCCGGCGGCCGCGGGTCTAATAGGGGGAAGTGCCGGTTCGTGAGCCAATTAGAGCTCACGGACGGCACTTCACCCTATTAGACCCGCGGCCGCCGGAGATGATGCAGCAGGAGGGACACAGGGAGGCGCGCTGTGCCTCCGTGTCCCTCCAACAAGCGGCGGAGGGAAGGAGACTGCAGACTGACATGCGGACGCTCGTCCGCATGTCAGTCTGCTGTAAATCAGTGGCGCCCCCGCAGCCCCTCGCCCCCAAGCCACCGCGAGGACTGCGGGGGCAGTAGTTACGCCACTGGGGGGATCATTTGTGGCCTCTGTCCCCTCCCGGCGCCGCACAGGGAGATGGCGGGCGCCCGCTGAGATTGTGTTACCAGCAGGCGCCCGTCTCTCTGCACAGCGGCAGCCGGAGGCAGGAGCTCAGTACTGAGCTCCGGCTTTCGGCGCTGTCACTGTGCGGCGTGCGCTATGGGAGAGACGTCAGTCATGACGTCTCCCTCATAGTGTTGAGGAGCGGACGCCAAGAGGAGGACTGCAGTGGTCTGGAAGCGGGAACGGGGCTCAGTAAGTATGATGTTTTTTTCTTCCTTAGTGCAGCGGGGGCATCTACTGGGGGCAAACTATGGGGGGACATTACTACTGGGGGGGCATCAACAAGGGGCATTACTACTGGAGGGGCATTACTACTAGGGGTATTATTACTGGGGGGCATCTACTGGGGGCATTACTATTGAGGGGTCATCTATTGGGGGCATTACTACTGAGGGCAGCTACTGGGGGACATTTTTACTGGGGGCCATCTACTGGGGGCCATCTACTGGGGGCAATACTACTGGGGGTCATCTATTGGGGGCAAACTCCTAGGGGGCATTACTACTGGGGGCAAAATACTGGAGGACATTATTACTGGGGGGCATCTACTGGGGGCAAACTGCTGGGGGGCATCTACTGGGGGCAAACTACTGGGGGACATTATTACTGGGGGCCAACTACAAAGGGGCTAACTACTGGGAGCATACTACAGGAGGGCATTACTACTGGCGGCGTAACTACAGGGGCATTACTACTGGCGGCTTAACTACAGGGGCATTACTACTTGGGGGCTAAACTACAGGGGGCCAAACTACTGGGGGCATAACTACAAGGGCCAAACTACTGGGGGATAACTACAGGGGCCAAACTACTGGGGGCTAAACTACAAGGGGGGCTAAACTACAATGGGGACATAACTACAGGGGCTAAACTACAATGGGGACATAACTACAGGGGCTAAACTACAATGGGGCAAACTACAGGGGGGCATTACTACTGGTGGCTAAACTACAAGCAGGCAAACTACTGGGGGCATTACCACTGGGAGGCTAAACTAAAGGGGGTGGGGGTAAACTACTGGGGTCATAACTGCAGGGGCATTACCACTGGGGGAATAACTACTAGGGCACTAAATGACTGGGGCATTACTACAGGCAACATGGGCATTGCATAAGGGGCACCACTACTATGGGGTCTATATAAGGGGCACTACCAGTACAGTGGACATTGCATAATGAGCGCTACAACTGTGCACATTGTATAAGAAGCGCCACCTCACATGCACCGAAGCCGCACGCAAATGTACTTGCACCTTCCATGGTGCCCCCCCTATCATTTTCTTCTGGATCCGCCCCTGCATCTAAACATGTCACACAAGATAGTGACTAGGGCCCTCATTCCGAGTTGTTCGCTCGCTAGCTGCTTTTAGCAGCTTTGCACACGCTAAGCCGCCGCCTACTGGGAGTGAATCTTAGCTTATCAAAATTGCGAACGAAAGATTAGCAAAATTGCGAATAGACACTTCTTAGCAGTTTCTGAGTAGCTCCACACTTACTCGGCATCTGCGATCAGTTCAGTGCTTGTCGTTCCTGGTTTGACGTCACAAACACACCCAGCGTTCGCCCAGACACTCCTCTGTTTCTCCAAACACTCCCGCGTTTTTCCCAGAAACGGTAGCGTTTTTTCGCACACACCCATAAAACGGCCAGTTTCCGCCCAGAAACACCCACTTCCTGTCAATCACATTACGATCACCAGAACGAAGAAAAAAACTCGTAATGCCGTGAGTAAAATACCTAACTGCATAGCAAATTTACTTGGCGCAGTCGCACTGCGGGCATTGTGCATGCGCATTAGCGACAAATCGCTCCGTTGCGAGAAAAAAAAATAACGAGCGAACAACTCTGAATGACCCCCTAGGTTGCCTTGGTCTACTACAATCCCACTATAAAGGTTTAATGAACATTTGGTGGCATTAGATAAACTGTTCTTTCCTCTGAAATTCTACCTCATAGATGCCAGAAAATACAAATAGTGAAAACTGCATCGCATAGGCAGAAGAAACTGCACTGATCACGTATTTGTGCAGTACAAATAGGCAACAAAAAAAAGAACATGAGACATTTCCAATGACAAAAAAATATTCCAGAGACAATTTTTTAAAAGCTGGCATTGCCACTGGAAATTGCAGACATTTGGCAACAATGTGATTTCCAAGTAAAATAAATAAATGTTACATTATTATTTTTCTAACGCTCCAGTTTGTTTACATTTATACTGTTTGGAGATAATATCAATGTGTAATAAATCATTATGGCAGGCTGAGTGCACACATGTCATTTTTACTGATGTAACACATCATAAACAAAACATGTCACATGTCAGATGACTATTTTGAGAACACAATGGGCCAACAATATACAGTGGCGCCGAGAAGGGGGGGGGGGGAGAGAGGGTACAAATTACCCGGGCCCAGGACTGATGGAGGGGCCCCCCAGGTCCCCTTACCTGGTAGCAGCAGCTGCAGCTTTTCTCCTCAGCCCAGCACATGCTGCTGTGTACTGGGCTGCAGTGTGGCCATGGAGGTGCTTAAAATGCTATTTTTTTCAGTATTATTTTTTAAGGGTACCTAACCTTACCTTCTGTGATTAGGAAACGCCCCTTGAAAAGTACCTGGGCCCAGCCCGGCTCTCGACTGCCCTGACAATATATGGTAAGACACATGGCAAACAATACACAGTGCATTGTAAAGACGATACTAGTATCATCAGGTTGAGCTGTACATTTTTGCTTAGTCAAAGAAAATCACACGCGAGTCAAATTAACCCAAGTGGCTATTTTAGAACGGCAAAGTTTATTTTTTAATAGATTTGAATACTTTGGCAATGTCTTTTTTCCACTTTCCTGGGTGTGGATCGGAGACATTCTGGACACACAACGTACTGGCAGAACACAATTCAATTATGTTCTGCACAGAGAAATATCAGTTTTCAGCAAAACCAAGAGAGCTTATAGAGCTTCTGTATAAAAGCATCATTAAAATGGAGTGAAATTATTATGAATATGGTACAATGGTATTATTCTCTAAGAATATTTTAGAGAAGAGAAAAAGCTGTCTCATAATCTAATTTGACCATACAATATCTCAAAACGAAAAAGTCCCCCTTTCCTGCTAAGCTGCCCTCTTCTTTATCTTATATATAGGATGGTCCAAAAGTCTCCATACACAAAAAAATAAAATAAAATAAAAATTCATACATAGGGAAATGTAACACTTTTTAAACAAAATATAACTTTGTGTACCCACTAAGCTCACTTGATTTTTACATGCTGTGGTGATCCCGCAAAGCCATAGAGTACCAAGGAAAGATACGAAACATAAATCACTTAAAAGAAAGCATTCAAAATGTATATTTGCTCATACTGTAACACCTGATGTATTCATAAGAGTTCACTGTGAATGGGAGAGTGACAACCCAATGTACTCTCAAATTAATGGCTGAATATTTTTTGTTAATTTAATTTCCCCAATGAATGGAATTATCTGTATTGATATACCCCACTGGCTTAGTAGCTATGTAACACAACAAATTCCAACTAGCATATTAGCGTGTACTGTTTTTGGCATTTATAGTTGTCTAGTAAATTGTAATTTAGATTCTGTTTGTATGAGGAAGCCTGCCAATATACATGTGGTTATTATTTAGAAATGTAAAAACTTCAGGACCTGGATACAGTTGAGTCAGGCCCCAGAATTGGGCCCCTTAAGCTCTGGGCCCCATAGTAATGGTACACCCTACATCCATTATAGCTATGCCCATATATAATCCTATATAATAAAAGTCTAACACTGCTCCACACCTCTAAGGGGGGGAGGATATTCTACTTGCTGTTATTCTAAATAATTTGTACAGTGTATCAAGTTTTGATGTCTGTAAAGCGACTCTTGAGTCCTGCGGAATAAGAAAAAATAAAAATAAAAATAATAATAATAATAATTATATATATATATATATATATATATATATATACATACATATACACACACACACACACACACACACACACACACACACACACACACACACACATTGTACATATATACATACACTGCTCAAAGAAATAAAGGGAACACTTAAACAACACAATGTAACTCCAAGTCAATCACACTTCTGTGAAATCAAACTGTCCACTTAGGAAGCAACACTGATTGACAATCAATTTCACATGCTGTTGTGAAAATGGAATAGACAACAGGTGGAAATTATAGGCAATTAGCAAGACACCCCCAAAGGAGTTGTTCTGCAGGTGGTGACAACAGACCACTTCTCAGCTCCTATGCTTTCTGGCTGATGTTTTGGTCACTTTTGAAAGCTGGCAGTGCTTTCACTCTAGTGGTAGCATGAGACGGAGTCTACAACCCACACAAGTGGCTCAGGTAGCGCAGCTCATCCAGGATGGCACATCAATGCGAGCTGTGGCAAGAAGATTTGCTGCGTCTGTCAGCGTAGTGTCCAGAGCATGGAGGCGCTACCAGGAGACAGGCCAGTACATCAGGAGACGTGGAGGAGGCAGTAGGAGGGCAACAACCCAGCAGCAGGACCGCTACCTCCGCCTTTGTGCATGGAGGAACAGGAGGAGCACTGCCAGAGCCCTGCAAAATGACCTCCAGCAAGCCGCAAATGTGCATGTGTCTACTCAAACTTTCAGAAACAGACTCCATGAGGGTGGTATGAGGGCCCGACGTCCACAGGTGGGGGTTGTGCTTACAGCCCAACACCGAGCAGGACGTTTGGCATTTGCCAGAGAACACCAAGATTGGCAAATTGGCCACTGGCGCCCTGTGCTCTTCACAGATGAAAGCAGGTCCTCACTGAGCACATGTGACAGACGTGTCAGAGTCTGGAGACGCCAAGGAGAACGTTCTGCTGCCTGCAACATCCTCCAGCATGACCGGTTTGGCAGTGGGTCAGTAATGGTGTGGAGTGGCATTTCTTTGGGGGGCCGCACAGCCCTCCCTCCGTGTGCTCACCAGAGGTAGCCTGACTGCCATTAGGTACAGAGATGAGATCCTCAGACCCCTTGTGAGACCATATGCTGGTGCGCTTAGCCCTGGGTTCCTCCTAATGCAAGACAATGCTAGACCTCATGTGGCTGGAGTGTGTCAGCAGTTCCTGCAAGACGAAGGCATTGATGCTATGGACTGGCCCGCCCGTTCCCCAGTCCAATTGAGCACATCTGGGACATCATGTCTCTCTCCATCCACCAACGCCACATTGCACCACAGACTGTCCAGGAGTTGGCGGATGCTTTAGTCCAGGTCTGGGAGGAGATCCCTCAGGAGACCATCCGCCACCTCATCAGGAGCATGCCCAGGCGTTGTAGGGAGGTCACACAGGCACGTGGAGGCCACACACACTACTGAGCCTCATTTTGACTTGTTTTAATGGCATTACATCAAAGTTGGATCAGCCTGTAGTGTGTTTTTCCACTTCAATTTTGAGTGTGACTCCAAATCCAGACCTCCATGGGTTAATAAATTTGATTTCCATTGATCATTTTTGTGTGATTTTGTTGTCAGCACATTCAACTATGTAAAGAACAAAGTATTTAATAAGAATATTTCATTCATTCAGATCTAGGATGTGTTATTTTAGTGTTCCCTTTATTTTTTTGATCAGTGTATATATATAATAAGATTTTACTTACCGGTGAATCTATTTCTCGTAGTCCGTAGTGGATGCTGGGGACTCCGTAAGGACCATGGGGAATAGATGGGCTCCGCAGGAGACAGGGCACTTTAAGAAAGAATTTGGATACTGGTGTGCTCTGGCTCCTCCCTCTATGTCCCTCCTCCAGACCTCAGTTAGAGAAACTGTGCCCGCAAGAGCTGACAGTACAAGGAAAGGATTTTGGAATCCAGTGCAAGACTCATACCAGTCACACCAATCACACCGTATAACTCGTGATAAACTTACCCAGTTAACAGTATGAACAACAACAGAGCATCAGATCAACCCTGATGCAACCAACATAACCCTTATTTAAGCAATAACTATTTACAAGTATTGCAGAAGAAGTCCGCACTTGGGACGGGCGCCCAGCATCCACTACGGACTACGAGAAATAGATTTACCGGTAAGTAAAATCTTATTTTCTCTAACGTCCTAGTGGATGCTGGGGACTCCGTAAGGACCATGGGGATTATACCAAAGCTCCCAAACGGGCGGGAGAGTGCGGATGACTCTGCAGCACCGAATGAGCAAACACAAGGTCCTCCTCAGCCAGGGTATCAAACTTGTAGAACTTTGCAAAAGTGTTTGAACCTGACCAAGCAGCCGCTCGGCAAAGCTGTAAAACCGAGACCCCTCGGGCAGCCGCCCAAGAAGAGCCCACCTTCCTTGTGGATTGGGCGTTAACTGATCTAGGCAGCGGCAACCCAGCCGCAGAATGAGCCTGCTGAATCGTGTTACAGATCCAGCGAGCAATCGTTTGCTTTGAAGCAGGCGCCCCAAGCTTGTTGGAAGCATACAGGATAAACAAAGATTCTGTTTTCCTGACCCTAGCCGTTCTGGCTACATAAACCTTCAAAGCCCTGACCACATCTAGTAACTCGGAATCCTCCAAGTCACGAGTAGCCACAGGCACCACAATAGGTTGGTTCATATGAAAGGATGACACCACTTTTTGCAGAAATTGTGGATGGGTCCGCAATTCTGCCCTGTCCATATGGAAAACCAGATAGGGGCTTTTATGCGACAAAGCCGCTAATTCTGACACACGTCTAGCTGAAGCCAAGGCTAATAGCATGACCACCTTCCACGTGAGAAATTTTAACTCCACGGTTTTGAGTGGCTCAAACCAGTGTGACTTCAGGAAACTCAACACCACGTTAAGATCCCAAGGTGCCACTGGAGGCACAAAAGGGGGCTGAATATGTAGCACTCTCTTTACAAACGTCTGAACTTCAGGAAGAGAAGCCAGTTCTTTTTGAAAGAAAATGGATAGAGACGAAATCTGGACCTTAATGGAACCCAATTTCAGGCCCAAAGTCACTCCCGACTGTATGAAGTGAAGGAAACGGCCCAGCTGGAATTCCTCCGTAGGGGCATTCCTGGCCTCACACCATGCAACATATTTTCGCCATATACAGTGATAATGTTTAGCCGTCACGTCCTTCCTAGCCTTTATCAGCGTAGGAATAACCTCATCCGGAATGCCTTTTTCTGCTAGGATCCGGCGTTCAACCGCCATGCCGTCAAACGCAGCCGCGGTAAGTCTTGGAACAGACAGGGCCCCTGTTGCAACAAGTCCTGTCTTAGAGGCAGAGGCCATGGGTCCTCTGTGAGCATTTCTTGCAGATCCGGATACCAAGTCCTTCTTGGCCAATCCGGAACAATGAGTATTGTTCTCACTGTTCTTTTTCTTATGATTCTCAGCACCTTTGGTATGAGTGGAAGAGGAGGAAATACATAAATCGACTGGAACACCCACGGTGTCACTAGTGCGTCTACAGCTATCGCCTGGGGGTCTCTTGACCTGGCGCAATATCTCTGTAGCTTTTTGTTGAGGTGGGATGCCATCATGTCCACCTGTGGCAGTTCCCACCGCCTTGCAATCTGCGTGAAGGCTTCTTGATGTAGTCCCCACTCTCCCGGGTGGAGGTCGTGCCTGCTGAGGAAGTCTGCTTTCCAGTTGTCCACTCCCGGAATGAACACTGCTGACAGTGCTCTTACATGATTCTCCGCCCAGTGAAGAATTCTGGTGGCTTCTACCATCGCCACCCTGCTCCTTGTGCTGCCTTGGCGGTTTACATGAGCCACTGCGGTGATATTGTCTGACTGAATCAGAACCGGTTGGTCGCGAAGCAGGGACTCCGCTTGACGTAGGGCGTTGTATATGGCCCTTAGTTCCAGGATGTTGATGTGAAGGCAAGTCTCCTGACTTGACCACAGCCCTTGGAAATCTCTTCTCTGTGTGACTGCCCCCCACCCTCGGAGGCTTGCATCAGTGGTCACCAGGACCCAGTCCTGAATGCCGAATCTGCGACCTTCGAGAAGGTGAGCACTCTGCAGCCACCACAGGAGAGACACCCTGGCCCTGGGGGATAGGGTGATTAACCAATGCATCTGAAGATGTGATCCGGACCACTTGTCCAGTAAGTCCCATTGGAAGGTCCTCGCATGGAACTTGCCGAAGGGAATGGCCTCGTATAATGCCACCATCCTTCCCAGGACTCGAGTGCAGTGATGCACTGACACCTGTTTTGGTTTTAATAGATTCCTGACCAGTGTCACGAGCTCCTGAGCTATCTCTATCGGGAGATAAACCCTTTTCTGGTCTGTGTCTAGGATCATGTCTAGGAGAGGCAGATGAGCTGTAGGAACCAACTGCGACTTTGGAATATATAGAATCCAGCCGTGTTGCCGTTACACTTCCAGAGAAAGTGATACGCTGTTCAGCCACTGCTCTCTTGATCTCGCTTTTATGAGATCGTCCAAGTACGTGATAATAGTGACACCTTGCTTCCGCAGGAGCACCATCATTTCCGCCATTACCTTGGGGAACATTCTCGGGGCCGTGGAGAGACCAAACGGCAACGTCTGAAATTGGTAATGACAATCCCGTACCGCAATTCTGAGGTACGCCTGATGAGGTGGATAAATGGGGACATGAAGGTATGCATCCTTTATGTCCCGAGTCACCATAAAATCTCCCCCTTTCAGGCTTGCAATGACCGCTCTTAGCGATTCCATCTTGAACTTGAACCTTTTCAGGTATATGTTCAGGGATTTTAAATTCAATATGGGTCTGACCGAACTGTCCGGTTTCGGGACTACCACATGGTCGAATAATAACCCCCCTCCTTGTTGAAGGAGGGGAACCTTGACCACCACCTGTTGAAGATACAATTTGTGAATTGCAGTTAACACTGTTTCCCTCTCGTGGGGGGAAGCCGGCAGGGCCGTCGGTGAGGGGGCATCTTCTCAAAGTCCAGCTTGTATCCCTGAGACACAATATCTATTGCCCAGGGATCTAACAGGGAGTGAACCCACTTGTGGCTGAACTTACGAAGGCGTGCCCCCACCGGGCCTGTGGAGCCCCAGCGACATGCGGTGGATTTTTGTAGAGGCCGGGGAGGACTTCTGTTCCTGGGAACTAGCTGTGTTGTGTAGCTTCTTTCCTCTGCCCCGCCTCTGGCAAGAAAGGACGCACCTCAGACTTTCTTGTTTCTTTCTTCGAAAGGCTGCATTTGATAATGTCGTGCTTTCCTAGGCTGTGTAGGAATATAAGGCAAAATATCAGTATTACCAGCTATAGCTGTGGAGACCAGGTCCGAGAACCCTTCTCCACACAATCCTCAGCCTTCCATATGCCTCTTAAGTCGGCATCATCTGTCCATTGCATATTCTACAGGACACGTCAAGCAGAAATCGACATAACTTTGACTCTAGGACCCAGTAAACTCATGTCTCTTTGGGCATGTTTTATATATATATATATATATATATATATATATATATATATCTTAAGACAGCATCTTTAATATATATATCTCTATATATACACATATATATATCTACATACTAGGGTCTCAGTCTCTGCTGATAAGGTACCTGTCCACACTGCCACAGCGCTATAAACCCATGCCGACACAATCGCCGGTCTGAGCAGTGTACCAGAATGTGCACGCTATCTGCAGGATCCCTGAGAATAGCTGTTACGTCAGGGCTACCTTTTGGGCAAACGTGACACCCTAGGGGAAGATTCCCATCCTATCCTGGCCCTAGTGGGGAAACGATACTGCCTGAGAATTCTTTGTGGGAAACTGCAGTCTCTTGTCTGGAGATTCCCGCTCTTTTTCATCATGAGAGGAGGGAAATTTACCTCAGCTTTCTTCCCCTTAAACATGTGTACCCTTGTGTCAGGGACAGATGAGTCATCAGTGATATGCAAATCATCTTTTATTACAATAATCATATATTGAATACTTTTCTGCCATTTTGGCTGTAACTGCATTATCGTAGTCGACACTGGAGTCAACCTCCGTGTCGATATCAGTGTTTATTATTTTGGATAGTGAGCATTGAGTAACTCTGAAGGTCTCCGCGACATAGGGACAGACATGGGTAGATTTCCTGTCTGTTCTCTAATCTTTTGTGCAATAAATTCACCTTAGCACTTAATTACACATATCCAAACAGGTGTCGGCGTTGTCGACGGAGACACCCTCACACACATATTTGCTCTATCTCCTCCTTAGGGGAGCCTTTTACCTCAGACATGTCGACACACACACGTACCGACACACCACACACTCAGGGAATGCTCATCTGAAGACAATTCCCCCATAAGGCCCTTTGGAGAGACAGAGAGAGAGTATGCCAGCACACACCCCAGCGCTATTAACCCAGGAAAAACACAGTAACTTAATGTTAACCCAGTAGCTGCTGTTTATATTGATTTTTGTGCCTAATTATGTGCCCCCCCTCTCTTTTTACCCTCTTCTACCGTGTAACTGCAGGGGAGAGACTGGGGAGCTTCCTCTCAGCGGTGCTGTGGAGAAAAAACATGGCGCTGGTGAGTGCTGAGGAAGAAGCCCCGCCCCCTCGACGGCGGGCTTCTGTCTCGCTTTCATGTACAATTTTGGCGGGGGCTCATACATATATACAGTGCCCAACTGTATATTATGCAAACTTTTGCCAAAGAGGTCTCTAATTGCTGCCCAGGGCGCCCCCCCCCTGCACCCTACAGTGACCGGAGTATGTGGGTTTAATGTGGGAGCACTGCAGCTGTGCGCTACCTCAGTGAAGACTGGAGTCTTCTGCCGCCGATTTTGAAGTCTTCTTGCTTCTTTCACCGGCTTCTGTCTACCGGCTCTGCGAGGGGGACGGCGGCGCGGCTCCGGGATCGGACGACAAAGGGTGAGATCCTGTGTACGATCCCTCTGGAGCTAATGGTGTCCAGTAGCCTAAGAAGCAGGACCTATCTTCAGTGAGTAGGGCTGCTTCTCTCCCCTCAGTCCCACGCTGCAGAGAGTCTGTTGCCAGCAGATCTCTCTGAAAATAAAAAAACCTAACAAAATACTTTCTTATAGCAAGCTCAGGAGAGCTCACTAAGTAGCACCCAGCTCGTCCGGGCACAGATTCAAACTGAGGTCTGGAGGAGGGACATAGAGGGAGGAGCCAGAGCACACCAGTATCCAAATTCTTTCTTAAAGTGCCCTGTCTCCTGCGGAGCCCGTCTATTCCCCATGGTCCTTATGGAGTCCCCAGCATCCACTAGGACGTTAGAGAAATATATATATATATATATATATATATATATATATGTGGAACAATAGAGGATAGCGCCTAAGTACACCCGGTAGGACACTTAAATAAGTAAAAATATCTAAATTATTAAGTATCCTTTTTAGTAGAATATAACACACCTCATATGTGAATGAGTGGCAGCTCTCACACAGTATAAGAATAAAGATTAAAAAATGAAGTAAATAAGAGCGCCTAATAGTGTTAATGTGGAAATTTATATATAAAAGATAACTTAGCTCATTAAAACTTTCCGCCTGATGATTCTCAGAAGTAAAACATATAAAAGAGAGATAAAAACAACATAGTGTGTACTGTTTTCAAACGTTTTTCAAAGATACAAGCATTAGGAACTTTGCTGGTTCCAATAATTTGATGTAGTTGTAACAGTGAAACAGTAACAATTTATTAAACAACAATCCTGTCACAACCACAGGTGGCAGGTAAAAACAATTAAAAAACAGCTCGTCTGATCATAAATGTAGGTAGCGCACGTACAGAATTAAATATTAGGATTGAAATTAAAAACAGCTTATCTGTCCGCAAATGGGAAGTCCAAGGGGTAAGCATCAAGTCCCTGTCCCAACGCGTTTCGTCCTAGCATGAGGACTTCATCCCCTTGCAAAGTTCCTAATGCTTGTATCTTTGAAAAACGTTTGAAAACAGTACACACTATGTTGTTTTTATCTCTCTTTTATATGTTTTACTTCTGAGAATCATCAGGCGGAAAGTTTTAATGAGCTAAGTTATCTTTTATATATAAATTACCACATTAACACTACTAGGCGCTCTTATTTACTTCATTTTTTAATATATATATATATATATATATATATATATATATTATAGAAAAAGAGGAAAAATGGCGCCCAAGGGGTTTACAAATACCCTTATACAAAGACTATTGCTTAACAGGATTTGCAATCAATATTTATACAGGTTTTTAAAACACATAACGGACTGTACTTTTCATAAAAATTTATTAAAACAATTATACAGAAACATGAAGTATATCCATCATTATTACATGTACATTATGATGTAGTTTCTCCTACAGAAATCCATCAATGGGATATGGAGGAAAGAAGGCAACCTTTCTGTTGTATCCTTATTCTTCCTCATTAAATATTCTGAGATAACATCAACAAGAAATACATTAACCCAACGCGTTTCGTCTAGAAACTAGACTTCATCAGGGGTGCGTCTTAGATAATAATGTCTATCCAAAAGAGTGATAGGCCTAGATCATTGGCCGAATAGGTTCATACGTGGGCTTCCAAACATCAATGAGGCGTGAAATAAGGGCATAAAGTCAGCCTCGTGAATCTGGTAACTCAGATTACGAAGAGCTCAAAAGGGAAGCATTCGTATGAAAAAAAGAGGAATCGGTAACTTCATGCACACATGGAGGACCTCAGAAGTAACAATACAGGTGAAAAATGCAGAAATCTATACAGAGTCCTTATGGTATCCTATGGATATGATAGCTTCCAAATAGTGATCAGCAGTGAGCCAGTGATCATGCAATCTATCTATATATCTATATCTATATCTATATATATATATATATATATATATACACACACATACACACACACACACATATATATATACATATATACATATACACACACACACATACATATACATATGTATATATTTATATTTATATAATTATTAATTCAAGTGTGTTGAATTAATAATATAGTGTTTGTATGAAAAAAAAGTCTTTAATTAAACAGGATTTTAATAACGTACTGGTAAATCCTTTTCTCGTACTCCGTAGATGATGCTGGGGTCCCACATTAGTACCATGGGGTATAGACGGGTCCCTTGGGAGCCATGGGCACTTTAAGAGTTTAATAGTGTGGGCTGGCCCCTCCCTCTATGCTCCTCCTACCAGACTCAGTCTAGAAACTGTGCCCAAAGAGACAGACATACTTCGAGAGAGGGAAATACACAGATAGTGGCGAGATTCACACCAGCTCACACATAACAGAAATCCAAGCTAACCAGCTTGAAACAAGGCAGCAACAGCTGAACAACAGTACTTAACCAAGTAACATTGCAGTACTTAACCAAGTAACAAGGCAGTACTGAACCAAGTAACAACTACAGGAAAACGAAGCACTGGGCGGGCGCCCAGCATCCTCTACGGACTACGAGAAAAGGATTTACCGGTAGGTAATTAAAATCCTATTTTCTCTTACGTCCTAGAGGATGCTGGGGTCCACATTCGTACCATGGGGATGTACCAAAGCACCCAGTACGGGAGGGAGAGTGCTGAGGTTCCTGCAGAACAGATTGACCAAACTTTAGGTCCTCAGAGGCCAAAGTATCGAACTTGTAGAACTTATGCTGGATAGTACACCTGATCCAGCGAGAAATCGTCTGCTTAGAAGCAGGACACCCAATCTTGTTGGGATCATAAAGGACAAACAGAGCATCCGACTTTCTGTGACGAGAAGTTCTCTTCACATAAATCTTCAAAGCTCTCACAACATCCAAGGACTTTGAGGTAATTGAGGAGTCAGTAGCCACTGGCACCACAATAGGTTGGTTGATATGAAAAGCAGACACAACCTTCGGATGAAATTGCTGACACGTCCTGAGCTCAGCTCTATCTTCATGGAAAATCAAGTAGGGGCTCTAGCAGATGCCAATGCCAATAGTTTGACCACCTTCCAAGTAAGAAACTTGACCTCAACCTCCTGTAAAGGCTCGAACCAATCCGACTGCAGGAACTGCAGTACCACGTTAAGATCCCAAGATCCCAAGGTGCCGTAGGAGGCACAAAGGGAGGATGGATGTGTAGAACCCCTTTCAAGAAAGTCTGAACCTCAGGGAGGACAGCCAATTGTTTCTGGAAGAAAATGGATAAGGCCAAAATCTGGACTTTTATGGAGCCCAGGCGTAGGCCCACATCCACTCCTGCTTGCAGGAAGAGGAGAAACCGTCCAAGTTGAAACTCCACCGTAGGAAACTTCTTGGATTCACACCAAGACACGTACTTTTTCCAAATCCTTTCCTAGCCTGTATCAGGGTAGGAATAATTTTGTTCGGAATGCCCTTCCGAGCTAAGATCTGACGTTCAACCTCCATGCCGTCAAACGTAGCCGCGGTAAGTCTTGATAAGTGAACAGCCCCTGTTGCAGAAGGCCCTCTCGAAGAGGAAGAGGCCTCGGATCTTCCAGCAGTAACTCCAGAAGATCCGCGTACCAAGCCTGTCTTGGCCAGTCCAGAGCAATAAGGATCGCCTGAACTCTTGTTCTCTTTATCAGTTTGAGAATCCTTGGGATGAATGGAAGTGGAGGGAACACATACACTGACTTGAACACCCATGGAGTTACCAGGGCGTCCACTGCCACTGCCTGTGGGTCCCTCGACCTGGTACAGTACCTCCGAAGCTTCTTGTTGAGGCGGGAGGCCATCATGTCTATTTGAGGTATGCCCCAAAGACTTGTCACCTCTGAAGCTTCTTGTTGAGGCGGGAGGCCATCATGTCTATTTGAGGTACGCCCCAAAGACTTGTCACCTCTGCAAACACCTCTGGGTGTAGGCACCTCTCTCCCATATGGAGATTGTGTCTGCTGAGGAAGTGTGCTCCCCAGTTGTCCACTCCCGGAATGAAGATTGCTGACAGCGCCACCACGCGCTTTTCCGCCCATATTTGTTACCTCTGACATTGCAACTCTGCTCTTTTTTCCGCCTTGTTGGTTTATGTAGGCCACTGTCGTTACATTGTCTGACTGAACCTGAATGGCCTGATCTTTTAGAAGATGTGCCACTTGTAGAAGACCGTTGTACACGGCCCTTAGTTCAAGAATGTTTATCGGAAGGATGGATTCCAGACTTAACCACCTTCCTTGGAAGTTTTCCCCTTGGGTGACTGCTCCCCAACCTTTAAGACTTGCATCCGTGCTTAGGAGGATCCAATTCCGAATCCCGAAACTGCGGCCCTCTAGGAGGTCAGAAGTTTGCAGCCACCAGAGGAGTGATAGTCTGGCTTCCGGTGACAGACGTATTCTCTGGTGCATGTGAAGCTGAGATCCCGACCATTTGTCCAGGAGATCCAGTTGGAAAGATCGTTCATAAAATCTTTCATGCTGTAGAGCTTCGTAGGAGGCAACCATCTTCCCCAGAAGGTGAATGCACTGATGAACCGATACCCGGGCTGGCTTCAGGACATCCCGGACCATTGTTTGTATCACCAACGCCTACTCTTCCGGCAGAAACACCCTCTGAACTTCCTTGTCGAGGATCATCCCCAGGAAGGACAGCCTCCTTGTCAGCTCCAAGTGCGACTTTGGAATGTTCAGTATCCATCCATGATCCCGGAGCAGCTGAGTTGAGAGAGCAATACTCTGTAACATCTTCTTCCTGGAAGATGCTTTTATTAGTAGATTGTTCGAATGTGGAATTATGTTCACACCCTGCTTGCGGAGGAGTAGCATCATCTCCGCGATTACCTTGGTGAACACTCTTGGTGCCG
The DNA here is from genome assembly GCF_028390025.1 of Pseudophryne corroboree. Lineage (NCBI taxonomy): Eukaryota > Metazoa > Chordata > Amphibia > Anura > Myobatrachidae > Pseudophryne > Pseudophryne corroboree. The sequence continues at coordinate 404,637,515 of NC_086449.1, forward strand.
TGGAGAGGCCAAACGGCAGCGCTTGGAACTGATAGTGACAGTCCAGCAGTGCTAATCGGAGATAAGCCTGGTGAGGTGGCCAGGTCGGGATGTGAAGGTAGACATCCTTGATATCCAGAGATACCAGGAATTCCCCCTCCTCCAGACCTGAGATCACTGCTCTCAGAGATTCCATCTTGAATTTGAATTCCCTCAAGTAGGGGTTCAGTGACTTTAGATTTAATATCGGTCTTACCGAACCGTTTCGGTACCACAAACAGGTTTGAGTAATAACCCTTGTGTTGCAGGTGAGGTGGAACTGGGACAATGACATTTGACCTTAATAACTTTTGAATGGCTTCCTGTAGGATAGCACTTCCTGTCAGCGAAGCTGGCAAGCCTGATTTGAAGAATTTGTGAGGTGGGAGTTCTTGAAACTCCAGTCTGTACCCCTGGGTAACAATATCCTGTACCCAGGGATCCAGGCATGAGAACGCCCAAACATGACTGAAATTTCGTAGCCATGCTCCCACCTGCCCGATCTCCAGGCTGGGAGGTCCACCGTCATGCCGAGGATTTTGAGAAAACCGAACCAGGTTTCTGATCCTGGGAACTTGCGGGTGCAGGTTTTCTGGATTTCCCCCAACCACCTCTAAAGAAAGTGGAGGGGGATTTGGACTTTTTAACTTTAGCAGTCCGAAAGGACTGTATTGCAGATGTAGGATATGATTTCCTAGTCGGTGGTGCAGCAGAGGGAAGAAAAGTTGACTGACCCGCAGTTGCCGTGGAGATCCACACATCGAACTCTTCCCCAAACAGGGCCTAACCTGTGAAGGGTAGGTTCTCCACACTCTTCTTGGATTCCGCATCTGCAGACCATTGGTGCAGCCAGAGTCCTTTGCGTACCGAGACAGCCATGGAAGAAGCCCCCGCGTTCAGATATCCAATGTCTTTCATGGCTTCCACGATGAAACCTGCAGTATCCTGTATGTGACGTAAAAACAATTCAATGTCACTTCTATCCATAGAATCTAACTCCTCTAGTAAAGTGCCTGACCACTTTACTATGGCCTTAGAAATCCATGCACAAGCAATAGTGGGTCTTAAAGCTACGCCATTTGCTGTGTGTAAAGATTTGAGTGTAGTCTCAATCTTGCGGTTGGCCGGCTCTTTTAAAGAGGTGGATCCAGGGACTGGCAAAACCACTTTTTTAGACTACCTAGAAACAGAAGCGTCTACTACCGGCGGGTTTTTCCACTTTTTCCTATTATCCTCAGGTAAAGGAAAAGCAATGAGAACCCTTTTAGGGATCTGGAACTTTTTCTCTGGGTTTTCCCAGGATTTTTCAAACAATGCGTTTAATTCCTTAGACGCAGGGAATGTAAGGGAGGATTTGTTATTGTCAGTAAAGTAAGCCTCCTCTACTTGCTCAGGTACCTTATCAGTAATATGTAAAATGTCCCTAATAGCCTCAATCATGAGTTACACCCCCTTAGCAAGGGATGCCTCCCCCCCCCCCCCCATTATATCCACCTCACCGTCTCCTGTATCAGAGTCGGTATCCGCGTCGACTTGCATTATTTGGGCAAGAGTACGCTTTTTAGGATATATATCAGGGGTTTTGGATGAGGTAGCGGGAGCTACAAAACCTCTACAGATCTTTACAAAACCTGTGTCTCAGTCTCATTATGAGCTATCCTAGATGAAATCTGGGATATCATTCCCTTAAGAGAAGCCCTTAAGAGAAGCCACTCATGGGGGTTCAGATTCAGAAGGCTGAGACAGTACATTGCATTCTTGATACACGGAATAGACTCTTCTGGAGAGGACACACACTCTGCAGCACAAGATACAGATGTCCCTAGACATGGTAATGTGAGATATATAACACACACACACACACACACACACACACACACACACACACACACACACACACACAGGAAAATGTCAGACACAGTTTCCCCCAAGTACCTTCAGAGAGACACAGTATTAGGAGCCAGCACATACAGCGCCCCAGTAGGCAGTTATTATGATAATTGCCTGGCGCTGACTGAGTAACCTTAATAGATTAAACAGTGAATAACAGTGAATAACACTCCCCCCCTTCTATAACACCCTGGTACCGCAGAGGATGACTGGAGTTAAGTGGAGGGCAGCGCTCCCTGTCAGCGTCTCTGTAGTGTGATCTGCAGGGAGAAAATGGCGCTGGTGAGTGCTGGATCCGCTCTGAGGAGAAGCTCCGCCCCCTGTAATGGCGCATCTTCCCACATTTATTATTTTAAACTGGCCTGAGGTGTGTTTGTTGCTAACAGTGGGATTAGCGCCTGTTAGCTCAGATGACCAGTGTTAGGGTATTGCGCTGGCCCAGTGCGCCCCTCACAGCGCCGCACAACTGTACCTCTGAGCGCTCCGGAGCGCAGCATCAGTGCTGCGCTCCCACCCTTGTGCCGCCATTCCCGCCCGGTGAGCGGGGTGCCGGTGTCATACTCACCACCGCATCTTCTGGCTCTGTTAGGGGGTGGCGGCAGTGCTGCGGGAGCGAGCAGTCGCCTCGGGGGCTTGTGATCATCACCCTCAGGAGCTCAGTGCAGATAGGAGCCATTAACCTAATGGGTTGGATCCTACTCCCCCCCTCCACCCCCAAGTCCCACGTAGCAGGGAAGCTGTTGCCAGCAGCCTCCTTGTACCTAACAGCTCTCCTAGCTGTGACCAGCTCCAGCGGGCACATTTTCTAAACTGAGTTTGGTAGGAGGGGCATAGAGGGAGGAGCAAGCCCACACTATTAAACTCTTAAAGTGCCCATGGCTCCCAAGGGACCCATCTATACCCCATGGTAGTGATGTGGACCCCAGCATCCTCTAGGACGTAAGAGAAATTGGGGGGGGGGGGTGTTCAATTGTTCATGATAAATTTTAACGTGAAAAAAATAACAACAAACGCTGTAATTTTGTGTCTTTACCTGTAGTTCCGCATTTGGCTATTCAATTATACCCATTTTTTTCGTGCTGAAATATTCTCATTTTCTTGCAAAACCACATAGGTTCCAGGATGGAAAAAACAGGGTTGATTAGGGCTGGTTTTCATGTAATTTTTTTTAATGTGACTAATAACTGCGGATAATTGATTATCACCCTAAATCTTAAATTGCACTATGAGTTTGCAGATTGGCACGGTTGTAATTTAGGAACTCAGCATGGAACGTTGCAGCGTTCGCATTCTGATGCCTTGTGAAGTGTGCAGACGCGCACAAGCTGAACTGCGCGTCTGCACAATGTGAGATGTGACGACATCCACATCTGCGAATGCCTCTGCCTGATTGACAGGCAGAGGTGTTCACGGGGCGGGAGGTGGCGTCGAGATGGCATTTTACGGGGCGGCGTGTCTGGACCGTTTAAGGGGCAGGCCTCAGTTGCTGCGACCCAAAACATGCCGGGTAGCACCTAGGCAGGGCCGGCTCAGAGTCTTTTTGCGCCCCGGGCGGCCATAGGGGGCGTGGCTTCATACAGGGGGCGTGGTCAGTTACGCCCCCTGTACAGTAGTAGCGGCGCTAAAATGATGTGCGGTGCGCGATGACGTCATCACGCACCGCACAGCAAGGTCCTCTCCACGAAGGAAAACTAGACGCTACGCGTCTAGTTCCCTTCGTGGAGAGGACCTTTGCTGTGCGCGATGACGTCAACACGCACCGCGCATCATTACAGAAAAGGTCCTCTCCATGTGTCTAGTTTCCCTTCACAGCGGGACAGCGGGCAGCGGGACAGCGGGCAGCGGGGGGCACAGCAGCAGCGGATCTTGCCGTGGTGCGGCGCCCTCCGGATGGCGCCGGCACCCTCCGAAAGGCGGCGCCCCGGGCAAAAGTCCTGCTTGCCCGTGGCAAGATCCGCTACTGCACCTGGGCTGCGTAGGCAGAGGGTTTTCTTAAACATGCAAAAGCACTGCCACCATGCGATGCTTTCGCATGTGTGCGGGGGAGGTGGAATTGTCCTGTGCTGGGCGTCCCCCGCATGTCAGTGTAATGGATCGTAGATGTGCGATTTTTCGCACATAGACAATCCATGCTGAATTAGGTCCTTGGACTGTACATTGACAATCTGCTCAGAGACACTCACATACCACTACACAAGTCCCAACTAACAGTGCTACCAGCTATTATGCTTTTAGTGGCCTGAACCCAGTGGGAGAAACTATGGAAGAGGGTCATTAACTGCACATACTTGCATCAGATATGATTCTGTATGTTAGCGGTTCTAGCTGTACTCGGATCTGATAACCTATCATCTGTACAAATAATTAGGACAATAGTTCTGCTACAAATAGAACTATTGACTTTGCTAAGCTTTTCTGGAGGAGTGAAGCTTATATTATTTTTCTAGCTAGATAAAACAGAGGAAGCTAAAAATATGGGGTTATTGTGACTTTGGGAGTTAACCCTCGGTCCTTCAAAATAAACTTGTGAAGCTAGACTTGTGAGCACTGCACGTTTATTTTGAAATTGTTCTACTATAGTTTATTAATTCTATAGGGGATGTAGTCAAAAGGTTGACAATTATAGTGTTGACATTGTTAAAATGTTGACAGGCAATGAATGTTGACATGTGAGATGTCGGTACTGTCAGAATGTCGAGATTAGAGTTAGGCTGATAGCGGGAGGTTTATTCTGCCAGGTGGATGTTAAGTTGTGTACACACGGTGCGATATATCCTTGCGATTTTGACTATATATTCAAAATCGCAAGTAAAGTTAGCGCAAATCGCGCCATGTGTACACAGCTTGCGATACAGATGCGCGGCCCCGCGGGCCGGTGTCGCAAGAAGTGGTAGACCGCGCAGGCAAGTCAATTTTGACTATCTAGTACAAAGTATAGTCAAAATCGGCCATAGCCAAAATCGCACATAGCCAAAGTCGCAAGCACACATAGACAATATCGCATATTATTATTATTATTACATTTTATTTATAGGGCGCCACAAGTGTTTCGCAGCGCCGTACAAAGGACAGTACAGGGAGACAAAACTTAGCATAACAGTAAATAAATAACAAAAATGGAGTGCAGGTAACAAAGAGCAACACAATTCTCAAAACATAATACAGCTTAGATGCAAGTAGCGAAGGAGTAATCATTGTACTACTTGGGGCTGGCGGCCATAGATAGAGATGAGCCTTAACCAGCAGGACAGAAAGCAGGTAAAGATGGTCGCTGAGTGAAATGTGTCAAGAAGAGGGTTTAGACAAGAGGAAAGAGGGCCCTGCTCTGAAGAGCTAACAATCTAGTGGGGAGGGGCAACAGACAGATGACATGAGGTGCAAGCAGGTAGAAGCCTGATGGTGGTATGCGAGCAAAGCAGAGATGTCCAAGGCATGGGGCAGGGGGATGGAGGAGCAGCCAAAATAGTCAAAATCGCACATAAATCAGTATCACACCGTATGTTTGCACCTTTAGAGTTAGGCATCTGGGGGAGAAGGGAAGGGATTGGGGATAGGGGAGAAAAACTCACCGGAAAGCTGTAGGCAGGGGCGGATCCAGAAGAAAATGATAGGAGGGGCACCATGGAAGGGGCAAGTACATTTGAGTGCGGCTTCGGTGCATGTGAGGTGGCGCTTCTTATACAGTGCCCACAGTTGTAGCGCTCATTATGCAATGTCCACTGTACTGGTAGTGCCCCTTATATAGACCCCATAGTAGTGGTGCCCCTTATGCAATGCCCGTATTGCCCCCAGCAGTAATGTTGCCTGTAGTAATGCCCCCAGTCATTTAGCGCCCTAGTAGTTATGCCCCCAGTGGTAATGCCCCTGCAGTTATGACCCCAGTAGTTTACCCCCCCCCCCCTTTAGTTTAGCCTCCCAGTGGTAATGCCCCCAGTAGTTTGCCTGGTTGTAGTTTAGCCACCAGTAGTAATGCCCCCCTGTAGTTTGCCCCATTGTAGTTTAGCCCCTGTAGTTATGCCCCCCTTGTAGTTTAGCCCCCAGTAGTAATGCCCCCAGTAGTTTGGCCCCTGTAGTTATGCCCCCCTGTAGTTTAGCCCCCAAATAGTAATGCCCCTGTAGTTACGCCACCAGTAGTAATGCCCCTGTAGTTACGCCGCCAGTGGTAATGCCCTCCTGTAGTTTGCCCCCAGTAGTTAGCCCCTTTGTAGTTGGCCCCCAGTAATAATGTCCCCCAGTAGTGTGCCCCCAGTAGATGCCCCCCAGTAATAATGTCCCCCAGTAGTAATGCCCCTAATAGATGACCCCCCAGTAGTAATGCCCCCAGTAGATGCCCCCCAGTAATAATGTCCTCCAGTAGTTTGCCCCCAGTAGTAATGCCCCCCCAGTAGTAATGCCCCTTTTTGATGCCCCCCAGTAGTAATGCCCCCAGTAGTAATGCCCCTTGTTGATGCCCCCCAGTAGTAATGCCCCCAGTAGATGCCCCCCAGTAATAATGCCCCCAGTAGTTTGCCCCCAGTAGTAATGCCCCCCCAGTAGTAATGCCCCTTGTTGATGCCCCCCAGTAGTAATGACCCTTGTTGATGCCCCCAGTAGTAATGCCTCCCCCCCACCCGGTAGTAATGTCCCTTGCTGATGCCCCTCAGTAGTAATGTACCCCCCGTAGTTTGCCCCCAGTAGATGCCCCCGCTGCACTGAGGAAGAGAAAACAGAACATACTTACCATGCCCCGTTCCCGCTTCCAGACCGCTGCAGTCCTCCTCCTCCCTGGGCGTCCGCTCCTCAGTCAGTACTATGAGAGAGACGTCATCACTGACGTCTCTCCCATAGCGCACGCCGCACAGTGACAGCGCCGGAAGCCGGAGCTCAGTACTGAGCTCCTGCCTCCGGCTGCCGCTGTACAGGGAGACGGGCGCCCGCTGGTAACACAATCTCAGCGGGCGCCCGTCATCTCCCTGTGCGGCGCCGGCGCTGGGGGGGACGGAGGCCACAAATGACAGGGGGGGGCACGGGCCCGAGTGCCCCCCCCCTGGATCCGCCACTGGCTGTAAGAACACAGCTCTGATGCGTAAGTCACAGTCACATGACCGATGGGACCCACAAGCCGCTGTAGGCTGAAAGGAGCAGGTAAGTCACTGCTGGGTCACCAGGGATGATGTGTTGGCATTCTAACATGTCATTATTTGATCACTATCTACATGGTCATCGTCAACATAATAACCATGTTGACATGATGACTGTATATAACATATATACTACACCCACTTTAATAGTTAATATAATCTATATAATACCCAGGGACTAGTCTTTGCAATTTGATTTTGTTTGCTATAGCAGCATTGTTAAATGTGGGTCACTTTGTGGATAAGCACCAGCATAAACCACACAAATCCAGAATAGCTGTCCTGGGTATATTATTGTGGGGACAATATCGACAAGAGTTGTAACAGCAGCTAAGAACCCAGATGATTTTGTTAATATCCAGATAATCATTAATATGCATGTTTCTGGCTACAAAAAAATCACAGTATATGATGTGTACGTTTCAGAGAACTGCACCAACATATGTTTAGTTTTGATAGACATTTACCATAAGTAGCACAAGGATTATGTGTAGATTAAAATGGGTGTGGTATAGGAGATCTACAGTGTCTAGGTAGACAGTCGTAGGCAGACCTCATATGATCATCATGCATTAGGTTACCAAGGTCAAAAGGCAGACAATAAGGTTGACAGGTACAAAAGGTCAACAGGTCGACATGACAATGGTCATCACAGAAATGGTCGACACTAGTTTTTGTTTTACTTTTTTAGGTGTCATGTTGTATGTTTCATCAGATGTGAGCACAATCAGTGATAACGTGACAGGTTACTATTCCCAATCATAATCCAAGTGAATAGTAAATCAAGCAAATGTTGGGAAAACATGTAACCTCACAAAAAAACGGTGTCAACCATTGTCATGTTGACCTTTTGAACCGTTCGACCTTGTGAACCATTAAAACAGCATGTGCTGTAATGTAAATCAGGTTTACACTGTACAGTAAATGCCAGTACTTCTTTTTACTAACATTTTATGTTTAAAGGAATTCATCAGATGCTTGGACTATCCAATCATCTCTAAATCACGGGTGATCTGAGAAATGTAGCTACAAATGGCTGTAGTCAGTCAGGTTTTCTTTTTTTAGTGACTGAAGTGGTGATAGAGAAAATATATATGAATTGGAATATGTATTAATATATATTTTGCTCTGTTTTTGTAGCAGTACCTAATGTTACACACTCTGGTGAACTAGGTAGCAGGCACTTATTTATGTTCTTTTTCAATCTTTGAATTTGAGTGTATCTGAGAGACACTGGTTCTTGTGTGATGTTTTCTATAATAACACTTATCATTAGGAAAGTTGTAATATTGTATATCCCGCAGCGTTAAAAGTGAGAATAAGCAGAACTCAGTGGCCATACTGACTGGCAGCACTATGTGAACTCCCCATTTGATTCTGTCACCCGCATGAGAGACCAGAGCCCTCCATTGCCTGCTTATTATCTAATTCCTCAGATGCCTGCCTCTGGTTTCACGGGTCATGGCCTATCTCCTTGTAAATACTAGCTCCCTCTACTCCCACAGCTTAACCGTGGGAGTTGGACCTTCAGACCCACACTGGGCTGCGGCTTCTGGCCCATGGTCTCACCCTTTTCCCTGCAGGATGGTGGAACAAGTTTCTCATCTGCTCCAGTCCCTGGGAGTTCCGTAAACCAATGATGAGCATCACTCCATGTTGGCGTTAGGTGTTCGAGCTCTGCTCACTCCCCCCTGCTGCACAGTTGTCTGGCACATCGATAATTAAACTGTCTGACTGCTGCGATGGGCTCTGCATTTTTCCACTTCACAATAGGCTTAGGCTTTCGCAACTTTCCCGTACACCCCCATTTACAGCTTGTGCATACAGTATATCCCTTTCACCCAATTGTCTGTCCTACATTGCAGGGTGATCATATCATACAGCCCATTAAGAACCTTTGCAATCTGGTGGACCATTATGCAATAATAAGAATTTACTCACCGGTAATTCTATTTCTCGTAGTCCGTAGTGGATGCTGGGTACTCCGTAAGGACCATGGGGAATAGACGGTCTCCTGCGGAGCCCGTCTATTCCCCATGGTCCTTACGGAGTACCCAGCATCCACTAGGACGTCAGAGAAAGGTCTTTCTATCCTTGTGTATCAATGCCTATTTCCCTATAGATTGTAAGCTTGTGAGCAGGGCCCTCCTACCTCTATGTCTGTCTGTTTTTGCCCAGTTTTGTTCTACTACTGTTGTTCTAATTGTAAAGCGCAACAGATTATGCTGAGCTATATACAGTAAGAAACTGTTGCTCATGCTGTTCTCTGGACAACTTTGTGCTGTCTACATTTATTGCCTACATATTGTACAGTTTCTCCTTGAAACTAGCTAAACTGCCATCTCCAGTCCCACTCTCTGACTGCAACTACTTTTTCTTCACCTACTGATCGTAATCTCACCATACAGCTGAGTATAGAACATTTATTAATTTTCTCCAGGATGCTTTCTCTTTTTTTCTATAACATTGTTATACAGTAAATTACATACAGACAGGGGGAGGAGACGGGCAGTGCTTATGTCATAGTATATTTACAAGTACTCTCAAATGAAGTCGGTTTATACTTTTGTTCATATTTTCTTATCACACAGTTACGGGCTCGCCATCTTTTTCTGCTAGCCTATTCGAGGTTGCTTGCCTTGTTCCACCATAACTAAGGGTAAGATATGAAACTCCAAAGGCCTCCAGCCTCTATGGTAGTTTCTTAAACTCCATATACTGAGCCCAGAAGCTAGTCACAAGAGGGAGTGCGAGAGTGATCTCGGGCCATCCAAGGAGAAGAAATATTGTGATAAAATCAGAGACGTGATAGCTTCTAGCTCCATATTGCCCATTGATATTAGCTGCTAGTCATGGTGAGTAATTGAATAGCCCCCGGGGACTTAGCAGCTAGTCGCAGAGAGTAATTGAATAGCTTCCGTTGAAAATAACTGAATGGCTCCTGAATACTTTGCATCTAGTTGTGGATAGTAAATGAATAGCTCCCGGGCGCTTTGCAGCTAGTCACGGTGAGTAATTGAATAACTTCCAGGCACTTAGCAGCTAGTCATGGAGCATAACTGAATACCTCCTGAATACTTTGCATCTAGTTGTGTATAGTAACTAAATAGCTCCCAGGCTAGTCACAGAAAGTAATTGAATAGCTCCCGGGCACTTAGCAGCTAGTTGCAGAAAGTAATTGACTAGCTCCCGGGCACTTAGTCACAGAGAATACTTGAATAGCTCCCAGGAACTTAGCAAGTAGCTTATTTACTGAGAGTACTTGAATAGCTTCCCAAGGCACTTAGCTACTCAGGGTCGGCTCCAGGCCTACTAGCACCCCGAGCAAGAACATTTCAAAGCGCGTGCGCTCCTGGGAAAGTGGGCGTGGCCTTGCAACTTCATATTACCAAACTATAAATAAATATCTTTTCACACCCCCTCTACACTCACAATTAGCAGACTTACACATAATAGCCACAGTAGTGTTCCTTACACATAATGTCTTGAGTATAGTGCCAGATACACATAATGACCACAGTAGTGCAGTCCCAGATACACATAATGACCCCAGTAATGCAGTGCCAATAGACACGGCATGCCCCCCAGCAGTGCCAATAAACATAGCATGCCCCCCAGCAGTGCCAGATAGACACGGCATGCCCCCCAGCCGTGCCAGATAGACACGGCATGCCCCCCAGCAGTGCCAGATAGACACGGCATGCCCCCCAGCAGTGCAAGATAGACACGGCAATGCCCCCCAGCACTGCCAGATAGACACAACATGCCCCCCAGCACTGCCAGATAGACACGACATGCCCCCCAGCACTGCCAGATAGACACAACATGCCCCCCAGCACTGCCAGATAGACACGACATGCCCCCCAGCACTGCCAGATAGACACAACATGCCCCCCAGCACTGCCAGATAGACACGACATGCACCCCAGCACTGCCAGATAGACACGACATGCACCCCAGCACTGCCAGATAGACACGACATGCACCCCAGCATGGCCAGATAGACACAACATACACCCCAGCACTGCCAGATAGACAGCATGCACCCCAGCACTGCCAGATACACATCATATGCCCGCCAGCAGTGCCAGATACACATGATATGCCCGGCAGAAGTGCCAGATACACACGATATGCCTCCCAGATACACATGATATGCCCCCAGATACAGATATGCCCCACAGTGCCAGATACATATATGCCCCACACAGTGCCAGATATGCCCCCAGTGCCAGATACACATGTCCCCACAGTGCCAGATATGCCCCCAGTGCCAGATACACATGTCCCCCCAGTGCCAGATATGCCCCCAGTACCAGATACACATATCCCCATAATGCCAGATATGCCCCCAATGCCAGATACACATCCCCCCAGTGCCAGATATGCCCCCAATGCCAGATACACATGTCCCCACAGTGCCAAATATGCCCCCAGTGCCAGATACACATGTCCCCCCAGTGCCAAATATGCCCCCAGTGCCAGATACACATATCCCCATAGTGCCAGATATGCCCCCAATGCCAGATACACATGTCCCCCCAGTACAAGATATGACCCCAATGCCAGATACACATGTCCCCACACTGCCAGATATGCCCCCTGTGACAGACATGTCCCCAGTGCCATATACACATGCCCCTATAGTGCCAGATATGCCCCCAGTGCCAGACATGTCCCCAGTGCCAGATACACACATCATTACACCGTGCCAGATACCTCCCCCCCCATGCTGCTCACCGCATGTCTGTTGTTGTGAAGGGCGGGGAGGCTGAGGCTGCTGCTCTTTAGTTGAGGACAGAGAGGAGAGCTCAGCGTGCGCCTCTCCTAGCCCTCAGTCTCCGGCAGCCGCGGCGGTGTGTAGCTCCAACTAGGCGCCGGTCCGCAAGCCAATCAGGAGCCTCAGCTGCCGGACTGCGAGCTCTGATTGGCTCATGGGCTGGCACCGGTTCACGGGAAGGGGGGTTTACACAGGGCTGTGCATGCAGTGCACGTCTCTGCTAGGAGACGGACACTGCAGTGCTGCTGCTGTAGGGACGGTTCCAGGTTCCAATATGGCAGCCAGAGCTAGCGCCGCTCATAAAGTGCGGCACCCTGTTTGGCCGCTCTATTGGAACGTGCCTGGAGCTGTGCATGCAGTGCACGGCTCTGCTAGGATACGGACACTGCAGTGCTGCTGCTGTAGGGACGGTTCTAGGCTCCAATATGGCGGCCAGAGAAAGCGGCGCTCATAAAGTGCGGCACCCTGTTCGGCCGCTCTTGGAACGTGCCTGGAGCCGGCCCTGTAGCTACTAGTCACAGTGAGTAACTGAATAGCTCCGGGGCACTTAGCATCTAGTCGCAGAGAGTAATTGAAAAGCTCCCATGCACTTAGCAGCTGGTTGTGGAGAGTTAATAAATAGCTCCAAGGCACTAACTTAGCAGCTAGCCACAGAGAGTAATTAAACAGCTTCCAGGCACTTAGCAGCTAGTCAGCGTGAGTAACTGAATAGCCCCCAGGTATTTAGCAGCTAGTCGCAGAGAGTAAGTGAATAGCTCCCATGCACTTAGCAGCTAGTTGTGGATAGTTACTAAATAGCTCCAAGGCACTTAGCAGCTAGACACGGTGAGTAATTGAATAGCTCCCAGGCACTTAGCAAGCAGCTTAGTCACAGAGAGTACTTGAAAAGCTGCAAGGCACTTAGCAGCTAGACACGGTGAGTAATTGAATAGCTCCCAGGCACTTAGCAAGCAGCTTAGTCACAGAGAGTACTTGAAAAGCTGCAAGGCACTTACTTAGCTGTTAGTCATGGTGAGAAATTGAATAGCCCCCGGGCACTTAGCAGCTAGTCGTAGAGAGTAATTGAATAGCTCCCAGGCGCTTAGCAGCTAGTCACGAAAAGTAAATAAGGCGTAGAGAGTAACTGAATAGGTCCCAGACACTTAGCAGCTACTTGCAGAAAGTAATTGAATAGCTCCCAGGCACTTAACAGCTAGTCACGGAGTTTCTGAGCACTTAGCAGCTAGTTGTGGAGAATAACGGAATATCTCCTGAGTACTTAGCAGCTAGTTGTGGAGAGTAACTGAATAGCTCCCATGAACTTTGCAAGCAGCTTAGACAGAGAGTACTTGAATAGCTTCCAGGCACTTAACAGCTAGTTTCGGAGCTACCTAGCATCTAGTTGTGGATAATAATACAGGTTGAGTATCCCATATCCAAATATTCCGAAATACGGAATATTCCAAATACAGACTTTTTTGGGTGAGAGTGAGATAGTGAAACCTTTGTTTTTTGATGGCTCAATGTACACAAACTTTGTTTAATACACAAAGTTATTAATAATATTGTATTAAATGACCTTCAGGCTGTGTATATAAGGTGTATATGAAACATAAATGAAATGTGTGAATGTAGACACACTTTGTTTAATGCACAAAGTTATAAAAAATATTGGCTAAAATTACCTTCAGGCTGTGTGTGTTAGGGTGTATATGTAACATAAATGCATTCTGTGCTTAGATTTAAGTCCCATCATCATAAGATCTCATTATGGTATGCAATTATTCCAAAATACGGAAAAATCCGATATCCAAAATACCTCTGGTCCCAAGCATTTTGGATAAGGGATACTCAACCTGTACCTCTTTACACCGTCTGAAATATCCCATGATTTTGCACGTGAAAAATCCCAGGACTTTAGGTGGTGTAAAAGGGTCCTTCTCCTAAACCCCGGGTCCATTTTCCCGGGAATTCAACCCGGCTTGCAAGCAGGGTTGTATACGGGTAAGACCCGGGGTAAAATGCGGTGTAAATCAGTAAACAGGGTCATCCGACATGGCACCCATTTACAGCATGGCAGACCTCCCATACTGCAGAGTCCGGCGGGCGGCTGGAAGGCTGGGGGTCATGGCACACGCTGTCTATGCAGACAGCAGCACTGTGCTGGTTGCCATGCAGCGGCTGAGCCTGGGGACACAGCACATGCTGTCTATGCAGAGAGCAGTGCCGTGTCTGGTGCCTGGAAGCGACGGAGGATGGGGGCAGCACAGCAGCTTCCAGATTGCTGAACTTGCCCACAGCGTGACGCTCCAGAGCACCGTTCTGCAGGGTTTCCAGGCGCTTGGAGATGACGTCATCTCTAAGCACCGGCCCACAAGGCACTGCACCCGTGTGCCGATCCAGCAATATCCCGGATCAGCACCACGGTATAAAAGTGGGGAGTCCTGGGTCTGATCCGGCTTGGAACTGTGGTCCAAGTCATGGGTCAGACTCGGGAATTTGGTGTAAAAGGGGTATAACTGAATAGCTCCCAGGAACTTAACAGCTAGTCGTGGAGAGTAAATGAATAGCTCCTGGACACTTACAAGCTACTCGTGGAGAGTCACTGAATAGCTCCTAGGCACTTAGCAGCTAATCACAGAGAGTTACTGAATAGCTCACACTTAGCAGCTTGTCACAGAAAGTACCTGAGCGAGATATTTTGAAGCGCCCCCTACCCCCTAATGTGAGCACGCTCCTGGGAAAGTGGCCATGGCCTTGCTATAAATATAACTATAAATATATTTTCACCCCTCCTCAACACACACATAATAAGCAGTCTTACACATAATGCCAACAATAGGTTTCCTTACATATAATGTCCCCAGATGCCACAGTGCCAGATACACATAATGACCCCAGTAGTGTAGTGCCAGATACACATACTACACGCCCCCAATAGTGTAGTGCCAGAAACACGTGCCCCCAATAGTGCCAGATACACATATGCCCCAATAGTGCCACATAGACATATGCCCCCAATAGTGCAGTGTCAGATGCACATATGCCCCCAATAGTGCCAGATACACATATGCCCCCAGTACTGCGGGTGCAGATACACATATGCCCCCAGCAGTGCCAGATACACATACAGTTGTGCTCATAAGTTTACATACCCTAGCAGAATTTGTGATTTTCTGGCCATTTGTCAGAGAATATGAATGATAACTCACAAACTTTTCTTTCACTCATGGTTAGTGGTTGGGTGAAGCCATTTATTGTCAAACAACTGTGTTTACTCTTTTTAAATCATAATGACAACAGAAACTACCCAAATGACCCTGATCAAAAGTTTACATACCCCAGTTCTTAATACCGTGTATTACCCCATTTAACATCAATGACAGCTTGAAGTATTTTGTAGTAGTTGTGGATGAGGCTCTTTATTTTCTCAGATGGTAGAGCTGCCCATTCTTCTTGGCAAAAAGCCTCCAGTTCCTGTAAATTCTTGGGCTGTCTTGCATGAACTGCACATTTGAGATCTCCCCAGAGTGGCTCAATGATATTGAGGTCAGGAGACTGAGATGGCCACTCCAGAACCTTCACTTTATTCTGCTGTAGCCAATGACAGGTCGACTTGGCCTTGTGTTTTGGATCATTGTCATGTTGGAACGTCGAAGTACGTCCCATGCGCAGCTTCTGGGATGATGGATGCAAATTTTCCTCAAGTATTTTCTGATAACATGCTGCATTCATCTTGCCATCAATTTTGACCAACTTTGTAGCTCACACATCCCCAAAACATCAGCGATCCACCTCCGTGTTTCACAGTAGGAATGGTGTACCTTTCATCATAGGCCTTGTTGACTCCTCTCCAATGTAACGTTTATGGCTGTGGCCAAAAAGTTCAATTTTGGTCTCATCACTCCAAATGACTTTGTTCCAGAAGTTTTGAGGCTTGTCTCTGTGCTGCTTGGAGTATTGTAAGCGGGATGCTTTGTGGCATTTGCGTAGTAATGGCTTTCTTCTGGCGACTCGACCATGCAGCCCATTTTTCTTCAAATGCCTCTTTATTGTGCATCTTGAAACAACCACACCACTTTTTTTTCCCAGAGTCATGTATTTCAGCTGAAGTTATTTGTGGATTTTTCTTTGAAACCCGAACAATTTTTCCGGCAGTTGTGGCTGAATTTTTTGTTGGTCTACCTGACCGTGATGTGGTTTCCACAGAATCCCTCATTTTCCACTTCTTAATTAGAGTTTGGCATTCTCAATTGCTTGGATATCTTTTTATATCCCTTTCCAGTTTTATACAGTTCAACTACCTTTTCCCGCAGATCCTTTGACAATTCTTTTGCTTTCCCCATGACTCAGAATCCAGACACGTCAGTACAGCACTGGATGAAAGATGCAAGGGTCTTTCAGGAGTCCAGAAACTCACTGGCCTTTCACACACACACACACACACTGATTACAAGCAAACAGATCACAGGTGAGGATGGTTACCTTTAGTAGCCATTCAAACCCGTTTGTGTCAACTTGTGTGAATGTTATCAGGCCAAAATTTCCAGGGTATGTAAACTTTTGATCAGGGTCATTTGGGTAGTTTCTGTTGTCATTATGATTTAAAAAGAGTAAACACAGTTGTTTGACAATAAATGGCTTCACCTAACCACTAACCATGAGTGAAAGAAAAGTTTGTGAGTTATCATTCATATTCTCTGTCAAATGGCCATAAAATCACAAATTCTGCTAGGGTATGTAAACTTATGAGCACAACTGTATGCCCCCAGCAGTGCCAGATACATATATGCCCCCATTAGTGCAATGCCAGATACACATAATATGCCTCCACAGTGCAATGCCAGATACACATAATATGCCCCCACAGTGCAATGCCAGATACACATAACATGCCCCAAGCAGTGCCAGATACACATGTGCCCCAGTAGTGCAATGTCAGATACACATGTCAAAGTCGAAAAATATCATAATGCATATGCCTTGTACTAACCCCATGCACATGGCCGCTGCTCGTGCACTCAGTCCGCCATGCGTGCACATATCCGCAATTTGCGTAGGATCGCTCCGGCGATCATGCGCATGATATGGGTATTTACGGCGGAGTTTGTGAGCGTGTAGCGTGTTATTAGAACATTGCATATTTAACCCAAATAGCGTATATTGTAGATATAGTTCCCTTAGACCATGTCAGCGAGTATTATTAGTTTAAACAGTTCCTGGACAGAGAAATTCCTCTTTGCATGATAGGAAGGGTCAGATAAAGGTTGGAAGGTGATGTCTAGTATCCAGCTGTAGGGTATTTTGAGGGTAACATTCCGGTGTTAGTTAGAGAAAGATCGCTTGCTCCTGCGTATAGTTATGTACAAAAGTAGATTATGAACATTAACTGTATTTACTGTAAATTACATATGCAGCGGGAATCCAGAGGATACCACCCACAAGAGCAGTTGGAAAAGACATCGCCTACCTTTTCAAATCCACCTATGACCTTTGCTGTAATGTGGAGACATATCTATGTGTCTAATGAACAATGAGATTACAGTGTCCATTGTATTGTGTATGCATGTTGTGTATAAAAGGACCATTGTTGCCTGGCCGGTCAGAAGACTCTAAACGCTATCTGTATGACCAGCGGAGGGCCGAGCTCTGGTTGCGCTTGCGAAACATTCTCACGTATGTATATTCTCTGTAGCCATTATTCTGTTTAGATTTACTTGTTAGCCTGTAGTGTATAAATTGTATTGTTTTACCTTTTTGGAATCAATCCACGGAGGCCTTAGAAACCTGTGGTTTCAACTACAAACGGTGTTGTGTTTTCACTTTCCTGCCTGGGCTTTAAAGTAGATTAACCTGTTTAAGGTGTATAAGCATTGCTAAGGTATACGCACTGCGGATACTTTGTATCGCCAGCGCTACTTAAGGTTTAAAGGTATAACATCATTGCAGTACTTTACTGTTAAAGGTTTAAAGTGTAAGCATTTCATTACATTATATAATTAACAAGGTTTAAAAGGTTATCAATTGTGTGTGCGCTAGCTGTGTGTACTCCGTACACTCAGCGCAGCGTGCGTATGCCAAGAGCGTACCACGTGCAGGACTCTGTACGCAAATAGCGTACAAAGTGCGTAGCACGTGCACGTAGTCTAGCGGCCATAGCGGCTCAACGGTAATAGTGTACAAAAGTGTTAGGGTCTCCTGCCCTGTGCTGCCACGTCGTCATGGCAACCGGGAGACAAGTGCTAGCAGAGTAACCTGAGCGCAGCTGATACTCCGGTTCGGGTCTTTTGCTGTGCAGTGGTTACAGGCTCTGTGCACGGTAGGGGATCCGGTGCTGGTTTTTGTGCTCACAGTCTGTGAGGTCTGAGTGGGGCGTGGACAGCACCTGCTTTATAAGGCCTCTTCTTAGGGTAAGCAGATGCTGCTGAATCTTTGTTGGTTAGTCAGTTCCTGAAAGTTAGCCAGTACTGTGTAGCTTTGTATTTGTTTGTTGCTTACTGCAAATAGGCCTGGGGATTTGGTATTACACTCTGCCAATCCAGACCTAGCAGTAAGACTGGAGTCAGTCGTTTAGCTTGCTGGGGTTCTGTTACTACTCTGTGAACTTAGCAAGTTTGCGGCTGTATTCTAAGACTTGCCTGTCTAATCCTGTCTCACTGTGCTAGGTGTCAGGGGTCAGTTTAGTGGCAGTAAGCTGAACCTGTGCACTGCAAGTGAGAATTAGGATTGTGGAGACTCTCCTTGTGTCTATCATTCCATCTCTGACCAAGGAGTTTACTGCCACACCCGTTGGTAACCCTTTAGGGTTTTGCTGTTGCCCTTAGCAACAGCATTTCGGGTTCTCTACGTATTAAAACACAACATCTTGCTTTTCTCATCTGAGCATTACTAATACAAGGGAGACACCCAGTTCCTTAGCCTCTGGGCTTCTCTGTTCACTTTGTGTGTATTTTGTTACCCTATCACCTTCTGTGTACGTTATGTCATATACCCCAGTCTGTCTGTGAGTCCATTTGTTTTGCATAACAGTTCAAACACCAGTACATTCCTGCAGGCACTGGTGTGCATAACATATTCAGCAGCCTAATACTCCTGTTGAAATTTTGTGGGAATATGGAGCATACCCCTCAAAATACGTTGCAACAGGTGGTCGATCAGGTGCAGGTCCTGACTCGACAATTTAATGATTTGTCCATTAAAATGCACACCTCCCAGGCTGCTGGCGGAGCTCCCGCAGCAGCAGCACCTGCAGGGGTTAAGGAGCCGAAAGTAAATCTCCCGGATCGTTTTTCTGGAGATCGCTCGCAGTTCTTTTGTTTCAAGGAGAGCTGCAAGCTATACTTCCGGCTTAGGCCTCAGTCTTCTGGGTCGGAGATTCAGCGGGTGGGCATAGTGATTTCCTTGCTACAAGGAGACCCACAGGTCTGGGCATATGGGTTGCAGCCTGACTGTCCGTCGCTTAAAAGTGTTGATGCTTTTTTTACGGCACTGGGCATGTTGTATGATGACCCTGACAAGACGGCCTCAGCCGAGGCTCAGATTTCGATCCTTAAGCAAGGGCGAAGGCCAGTTGAGGTTTACTGTACGGAGTTTCGGAGGTTGGCCCATGATACCCAGTGGAATGACCCAGCCCTGAGACACCAGTACCGAAGAGGTCTTTCTAACCAGATAAAGGACCAACTGGTACAATATCCCTTGCCTGATAGCTTGGATCAGCTCATGCAGTTATCCATCCGGGTGGATAGACGGCTGAGAGAGCGTAGGCTTGAAAGGGAGACTGAGATTTCCTTCCTTCCCAAGGGAACCTCAGACTCTGAGGAATTTTCCGAGGAGCCTATGCAGATTGGGGCTACCCGCCTCTCCTCGCGTGAGAAGACGCGGAGGAGACAGCAGGGGTTGTGTTTGTACTGTGGGAATAAAGGTCATGTGGTAGTATCATGCCCAGAAAAGCCGGAAAACTTCAGGGCCTGAGGGTGATGGGAAATATCCTGTCAGGCCAGAAGTCAGAATTTCCCAAGAAGACTTTTATCATTCCGGTGACCTTGAAGATCCTCGGTCAAACTGTCAAGACTGAGGCCTTTGTGGACAGTGGGGCCGACGGGGTTTTTATGGACCGCCAATTCGCCCTGAAACACTCTGTTCCCTTAGTACCCTTGGCATCGGAAATTGAGATTTGTGGGTTAAACGGGGAACCATTATCCCAAGGTAAAATTACCTCTTGCACTAGCCAGATTTCTTTGTTTATTGGAGCCACACACTCTGAAAAATTGTCCTTTTATGTGACTGTCTGTACTTTTGCCCCATTGGTGTTGGGGTTACCCTGGTTAAGGGCCCACAATCCTCAATTTGACTGGGTCTCTGGGGAGATTCTTAGTTGGGGTACTGATTGTTTCAGGAGTTGCTTGAGCCTTCCAGTCAGGCTCTCGCAGCTAAGTTTGCCAGGATTGCCAGGGTGTTATGCAGATTTTGCGGACGTGTTCTCCAAAAAAGTTGCAGAGGTACTACCTCCCCATCGCCCCTATGACTGTGCCATTGATTTGTTGCCAAATGCTAAGCTTCCCAAGAGCAGGTTGTACTCCCTGTCACGTCCTGAGACTCAGGCTATGGCAGAGTACATTCAGGAGAACTTGGCTAAGGGATTTATCAGACCTTCACAGTCTCCAGTTGGGTCGGGGTTCTTCTTCGTGGGTAAAAAGGACGGTTCGTTGCGACCCTGCATCGACTTCAGGGAATTGAACCGTATCACGATTAAAAACTCATACCCACTGCCTCTCATTTCGGTCTTGTTTGACCAGCTTCGTACTGCCACCATTTTTTCTAAGATTGACCTACGCGGTGCGTACAATCTAATCCGAATAAGAGAGGGGGATGAATGGAAGACTGCCTTTAATACCCACTCAGGGCATTATGAATATTTGGTGATGCCTTTTGGGCTCTGTAATGCCCCGGCAGTCTTCCAGGATTTCATGAATGATGTGCTCAGGGAATATTTGGATAGATTCTTAGTTGTATACTTAGATGACATCCTAATCTTCTCCCATTCCCTGGAGGAACATCGGAAGCATGTACGCTTAGTCCTCCAGAAACTCAGAGACCACCGGCTTGGGGCGAAGCTGGAGAAGTGCGAATTTGAAGTTCAGCAAATCGCATTTCTAGGATATATTATCTCCCCAGAAGGTTTCCAAATGGAGGGTTCCAAGGTACAGGCAGTCCTGGATTGGGTGCAGCCCACTAGTTTGAAGGCGCTTCAGCGTTTCCTGGGCTTTGCGAATTTTTATAGACGATTTATCGCTGGATTTTCGTCTATAGTGGCGCCCTTGGTGGCACTCACTAAGAAAGGGGCGGATGTTGCTCACTGGTCTTGTGAGGCTAAAGCGGCTTTTGCCCGTCTCAAAAGGGCATTTGTTTCGGCCAAGGTGCTGCGACACCCAGATCCAGAGCGTCCTTTTGTGGTGGAGGTGGATGCCTCTGAGATGGGTATTGGGGCAGTGCTTTCTCAGATGGGAGTGTCTGATAATCGCCTTCATCCCTGTGCTTACTTTTCCCGTAAATTTTCGCCTGCCGAGATGAATTATGACGTGGGTAACCGGGAATTGTTGGCTATTAAGGATGCACTCGAGGAGTGGAGACACTGGCTTGAGGGGGCTAAGTTTGTGGTCTCAATTCTCACTGACCATAAGAATCTGGCATATTTAGAGTCAGCGAAGCGTCTCAATGCCAGGCAGGCACGATGGGCTTTGTTTTTTGCTCGCTTTAATTTTTTGATAACATATCGCCCTGGGTCAAAAAACATCAAGGCTGATGCGCTCTCGCGGAGTTTTGCTCCAATCCAGGAGACCACCGAGGAGCCGTTGCCCATTGTTTCCCCATCATGTATTAAAGTGGGCATTACCCAGGACCTCTTATCATTAGTCCTTAGAGCACAGGAGCAGGCTCCTCCAGACCTTCCGGTAGGTCTTTTGTTTGTGCCTCCTAGGTTAAGACAGCGAGTGTTCCTGGAATTCCAGGCCAAGAAGTCGGCAGGTCACCCGGGTATTGCCAGAACTCGGGAGTTGCTATCTAGGGCGGTGTGGTGGCCCTCGGTGGCTAAGGATGTGGATCAGTGGGTTCGGGCATGTGACATCTGTGCCCGAAATAAGACTCCTAGAGGGGTTCCTGTTGGCCCATTACATCCACTCTCTATCCCATCTAAGCCATGGACCCACATTTCAATGGATTTTGTGGTGGACTTGCCCAAATCCTCGGGGATGACAGCCATCTGGGTTGTCGTTGACAGGTTTTCGAAGATGGCGCACTTCGTTCCACTGGTTGGGCTGCCATCGGCCAGACGCCTGTCTGAATTATTTATGCTGCATGTTGTGCGTCTCCACGGGTTGCCACTTGATGTGGTCTCTGACCGCGGATCCCAGTTTGTAGCCAAATTCTGGAGGGCATTTTGTTCCGATCTCCAGATTTCTGTCAGCTTGTCGTCAGGCTACCATCCGCAGTCTAATGGGCAGACTGAAAGGGTGAACCAGTCCTTGGAGCAGTTCCTCAGGTGTTATGTCTCCAAGTGTCAGACTGACTGGGTTGCTCATCTGTCCATGGCGGAGTTTGCCTATAACAACGCGGCTCACTCTGCTACAGGGATCTCTCCCTTCCTTTGTGTGTATGGGCATCATCCTAAGGCCAATTCTTTTGACCCCCTGGACTCCACGCCTGGTGGTTCCTCTGTGGTTTCGGTCCTTAGAGGTATTTGGCGGAAAGTGAAGAAAGCCCTTGTGTCTGTGTCATTAGTGACCAAAAGGGTTTTTGATAAGCGGAAAAGACCCTGCAGCTTCAAATTAGGAGACTTTGTCTGGTTGTCTACCAAGAATTTGAAGTTGAGACAGCCATCTCATAAGTTAGGCCCCCGGTTCATCGGCCCTTATAAGATCACCAGGGTTATCAATCCGGTGGCATTTCAGTTAGATCTGCCCCGTTCTTTGGGTATCAATAAAACATTTCATTGTTCCCTTTTAAAACGGGCGATTAGTAATCCTTCTTCCAGTGGAAGACCTTCCCCTCTTCTGATACGTGGCCAGAGGGAGTTTGTTGTTGAAAGGATTCTTGACTCCAAGGTGGTTCGGGGTCGGCTGTCATTTTTGGTGCACTGGAAGGGGTATGGCCCGGAGGAGCGGTCGTGGGTGCGCAGTTGTGATCTTCATGCCCCCAGACTGATACGCTCTTTCTTCTCGCAGTTCCCCGATAAACCCGGTGGTAGGGGTTCTTTGACCCCTCGTCAGAGGGGGGGTACTGTTAGGGTCTCCTGCCCTGTGCTGCCACATCGTCATGGCAACCGGGAGACAAGTGCTAGCAGAGTAACCTGAGCGCAGCTGATACTCCGGTTCGGGTCTTTTGCTGTGCAGTGGTTACAGGCTCTGTGCACGGTAGGGGATCCGGTGCTGGTTTTTGTGCTCACAGTCTGAGGTCTGAGTGGGGCGTGGACAGCACCTGCTTTATAAGGCCTCTTCTTAGGGTAAGCAGATGCTGCTGAATCTTTGTTGGTTAGTCAGTTCCTGAAAGTTAGCCAGTACTGTGTAGCTTTGTATTTGTTTGTTGCTTACTGCAAATAGGCCTGGGGATTTGGTATTACACTCTGCCAATCCAGACCTAGCAGTAAGACTGGAGTCAGTCGTTTAGCTTGCTGGGGTTCTGTTACTACTCTGTGAACTTAGCAAGTTTGCGGCTGTATTCTAAGACTTGCCTGTCTAATCCTGTCTCACTGTGCTAGGTGTCAGGGGTCAGTTTAGTGGCAGTAAGCTGAACCTGTGCACTGCAAGTGAGAATTAGGATTGTGGAGACTCTCCTTGTGTCTATCATTCCATCTCTGACCAAGGAGTTTACTGCCACACCCGTTGGTAACCCTTTAGGGTTTTGCTGTTGCCCTTAGCAACAGCATTTCGGGTTCTCTACGTATTAAAACACAACATCTTGCTTTTCTCATCTGAGCATTACTAATACAAGGGAGACACCCAGTTCCTTAGCCTCTGGGCTTCTCTGTTCACTTTGTGTGTATTTTGTTACCCTATCACCTTCTGTGTACGTTATGTCATATACCCCAGTCTGTCTGTGAGTCCATTTGTTTTGCATAACAGTTCAAACACCAGTACATTCCTGCAGGCACTGGTGTGCATAACAAAAAGATAATATCGACATTATCAATTAAGGGCTTGTCCGGTTCCTTCTCATACCCGAAGCCTAGCAGAGTTTTCGCAGACTTTATCTATCAGCAAAGGGCGGAGAAGTATCCCCTGTACACCTTCTCTTGGTCGGGGGATACAATAAGTGCTGATTAGATGAGCGTCTGCCCTGCATGGTTTGAAGGGATGCTGGAGGGACCCGTAAGGTAAGAACGCAAAAGCTATTTTTCTTTTTAAAATCTGTAAATTTCTGTTTTGGCGCCAAATGCGCACGCAACACACGCACACACCTGTATTTTGTACTTTGCATATCTACTCACATGATTGCCATAATTACTGATTACTAGATTTATTTTGACCTGTACTGGAAAATTTGTTGCTATTTAGTTAACATATAGAGTTAATAGTTAAAGAAGTAAGTGTAAGACGCACACACAGCCTGGCCTAGTTGTAAAGGTTTATACAGTAGAAACTGTGGTGTGTTAAGTAAGCGATTATAGTTAAATATCGCCTACATTTATAGAAGTGTGGGATTTGTAGTACTGCGGATGTACGGCCTTTGTACACGTGTGTTAGGCGCCGGGGTTCGCATGTCAGCGCGGCCCGGCGCCTAGCAACTAGGGACGCCGTGCGCGTTCAGCCGCCGGCTCCCTAGCAACGCTAGACACCGGGCGCGCTGAGCCGCATGGACCCTAGCAACGGGGACGCCACGGGCGGACCGCGTTCCCCGTTGCAGGGCCTAATTAACAAGCACGCACACTTGTCCTCTGGCCGTGCAGCAAGGTAGCTGCACGGCATTTATTCCCAATCAGGCTCTAAGCAGCTTATTGGAGGACTCTCTGTTAAATACCTTCCCAGTACTTCTCACAGACGCCGGTAATAGCTTCCTGCATGCTGCTTTGGTTTGTTGAGAGTCTGTTCCAGTCCTGCTGTATCCGGTCATTCCTGTCCTCAGAAGTCCTGTATTCGGGAGTTGTCATCTCATCCCAGGAAGTCGTTTGGTCCCCAGTTGTCCTGACTGATCACCTTTGTATATCGAGTGGTGTTCCGTGAGTTGTGGCTCTGCCGTGTGTTGCGGTTCAGCCGCTTTATCTTTATATTTTCTGTTTTTGGAGCATTTGCGGAGGGTTCCGCTTCCACAAGTCCTCTCTGGAACTCGGCGGTGCTGGGTAGGAGAAGTGGACAAGTGGATATTTTGGTTGTCCTTTTCCCTGGCGGTGTTTCCGCACATATTCTAGTTTTAAGTTAGCTTGTAGCTCCTGGCCTAGTTGTTTAGTCAGAGGGCCCCTTGTTATCACCCTGTCTCGGATTTCCCTTTGTCTCTCATTAAGACCTGGGGGGGCATCGGAGTTGGGCAGACATAATCCACCCTTCAAATGCGGCTGCCATGGGCTCAAGCAACCATAGTCTCGCAGGGGATTTCCAACAGCACGGGTGAGACAACGGAGTTAGGGCGCCAGGGGCTATTTTCCATTCCCGCTCCCTTCCCCAGCATTTAGTTCCAGTGCTCCGGTCCTCGCAAAAGATCTCCTCAGACCAGAGCGCTGGAATCATAACATTATTACCGGCCATACCAAAAAATTTAAATTAAACAGGGCTTTAATTTTTTCCTCTCATTCAGTTTTTGTTAAAAATTTTTGGCCTCATGAATCCGACAGGTTTAGGGCCAAACCCTGGCCAGCTCTTAGTCAATCAGATTCAAGAATTTACTCAGATGGTTCAGGATCTTTCTCTTCGGGTGAGGTCGCAGGAAGATCTTTTGCGAGCCTCCCCAAAGGTAGTCCCTGAACCAAAGATGCATTTGCCTGACCGTTTTTCTGGCGATAGAAAATAATTTTTTCGTTTTAAAGAATCCTGTAAACTTTATTTCCGTTTAAGACCACCTTCCTCTGGTTCTGAATCTCAGCGGGTTGGGATTATTATTTCTTTACTCCAGGGGGATCCTCAGACCTGGGCGTTCGGTTTAAGGGCAGAATATCCTGCGTTGTTGTCAGTAGACGCTTTTTTTAAGTCTTTAGGGCTTTTGTATGATGACCCAGATAGAGAGGCGTCCGCTGAAAGTCAGCTGCGCGCTCTCAAACAAGGAAGAAATCCTGCAGAGGTTTATTGTACTGAGTTTCGCCGTTGGTCGAACGACTGTGGCTGGAATGACCCAGCCCTGCGCAGTCAGTTTCGCCTCGGCTTATCAGAGTCTATTAAAGACAGTCTCCTCCAGTACCCCGCTCCTGAGACTCTCGATAAACTCATGGAGCTTTCTATTAAGATTGATCGTCGTCTCAGAGAGCGGAGGGCTGAAAGAGGAACACCTGTAAGGTCAAGTCCTTGTGTTTATTCCATTCCAGAAGACGTAGAGGAGCCCATGCAGATGGGTCTCTCCCGGCTGTCTCCTGAGGAAAGGGCCAGAAGGCAAAATTCCGGTCTTTGTTTGTACTGTGGTGGTAAGGGACATTTTGCTCGTAACTGTCCGAACAAGTCGGGAAACGCTTTGACCAGGTGAATTGTGAGGGGGTTCACCTAGGTCTGCAGCTTATCTCCTCGAATAACTCTCTTTTAGTCCCAGTTAAGGTTTCCTTTGGCAGCCTCAGTTCTTTGGTGTCGGCTTTTGTTGACAGTGGAGCTGCAGGAAACTTTATGGATTTAACTTGGGCTAAGGCCTTAGGCATTCCTCAGTTACCATTGGGTAGGTGTGTCACCATGCATGGCTTAGATGGGAGTCCGCTTTCCAACGGGGTTATTACTCACCGTACACCTCCCGTAGTACTTACAGTAGGAGCTTTACATTCCGAAAAGATCGAGTTCTATCTAACACA
This sequence comes from Pseudophryne corroboree, assembly GCF_028390025.1. Taxonomy (NCBI): domain Eukaryota; kingdom Metazoa; phylum Chordata; class Amphibia; order Anura; family Myobatrachidae; genus Pseudophryne; species Pseudophryne corroboree. The sequence continues at coordinate 404,664,273 of NC_086449.1, forward strand.
TTGCCCAGCAGTTCCAGTTGTTCTGGGTCACCCTTGGCTGGCCTTTCATAATCCCACCATTGATTGGCGGTCCGGGGAGATTTCACAATGGGGTACTTTTTGTGCTAAGGAATGTATTTCGTTTCCAGTTAGAGTAGCAGCTATCATTCCAGAACTCATTCCTGTGGAATACCAGGAGTTTGCCGATGTATTCTCCAAAGGCAATGCGGACATTCTGCCTCCCCATCGGCCTTATGATTGTGCTATTTAGCTAATCCCTGGTGCCGCATTGCCAAAGGGGAGATTATATGCATTGTCCGGGCCAGAAACTTCGGCTATGAATGACTATGTTCAGGAGAGCTTACAGAAAGGTTTTATTAGACCATCAAAATCCCCTTTAAGTGCTGTTTTTTTCTTTGTGGAGAAAAAGGATGGCTCGCTTAGACCATGCATAGATTTTAGAGCCTTGAATAAAATCTCAGTCAAAAACACCTATCCTTTGCCGTAGATTTCTGTACTCTTTGATCAGTTACGTTCTGCTGTGATTTTTTCTAAAATTGACCTGAGAGGAGCTTACAACCTCATCCGAATTAAATCTGGAGATGAGTGGAAGACGGCTTTCAGCACTCAGTCGGGTCACTACGAACACCTGGTGATGCCGTTCGGCCTGTCTAATGCTCCAGCAGTTTTTCAAGACCTCATTAACGATGTGCTCCGTGACTTCCTAGGGAAATTTGTGGTCGTTTATTTAGACGACATCTTGATTTTTTCTGAATCGATGGAACAACATATCACCCAGGTGCGTCTGGTTCTTCAAAAGTTACGTGAGAATCATTTATATGCCAAGCTGGAGAAGTGTGAATTTCACGTCACGAAAGTATCTTTTTTAGGGTACATAATTTCCCCTCAGGGATTTTCCATGGAACCTAAGAAGCTTCAAGCCATCCTTAATTGGGCGCAACCCACCAATTTAAAAGCAATTCAGCGCTTTTTAGGGTTTGCGAATTATTATAGGAGGTTCATTCATTCTTTTTCTGACCTGGTTGCTCCCATTGTGGCTCTGACAAAGAAAGGAGCGGATCCTACCAACTGGTCGCATGAAGCTGAGTTGTCCTTCCGGGCTCTGAAGCAAGCCTTTGTCTCAGCTCCAGTCCTCCGACATCCTAATCCGGAATTGCCCTTTGTTGTGGAGGTTGATGCCTCAGAGGTTGGAGTGGGGGCTGTCCTTTCTCAAAAGGATCCGGTGTCTTTGGACTTACATCCTTGTGCCTTTATGTCCAGGAGGTTCTCCTCCGCTGAATCCAATTATGACGTTGGTAATCGGGAGTTACTGGTGGTAAAGTGGGCTTTTGAGGAGTGGAGGCATTGGCTGGAAGGAGCAAAGCATACTATTTCGGTATTGACTGACCATAAGAACCTGCAATACATTGAATCAGCTAAACGGCTTAATGCCCGGCAGGCACGTTGGGCATTATTTTTTACTCGTTTCAAATTTATAATCACTTTCAGGCCTGGTTCCAAGAATACTAAAGCTGATGCCCTGTCACATAGTTTTCTTCCGGTTCACAATAACAATCCTGTTGTTACCCCAATACTTCCATCTTCGGTCATCCGGGCAGGCCTCACACAGGATTTATTTACCCAGTTAAACCAGCTTCAACACCAAGCTCCTAGATTTACTCCTGCTGGTCGTCTTTACGTTCCTGAATTTTTGAGAGCTACTGTTTTAACTGAATTCCATGACAACAAGGTTTCAGGGCATCCGGGAATCACTAAGACTTTGGAGTTAGTCTCTCGCTCAGTATGGTGGCCTAGTATGTCTAAAGACGTTAGGGAATTTGTTTTTTCATGTCAGGTTTGTGCACAGCATAAGGTTCCCCGTTCCTTGCCTATCGGGCAACTTATGCCCTTAAGTGTCCCTCTCAGGCCATGGTCTCATATTTCCATGGATTTTGTGGTTGACCTTCCCCTTTCAGCCGGATTCCGAGTCATATGGGTGGTAGTGGACCGTTTTAGTAAAATGGCTCATTTTATTGCTCTTCCCCGATTGCCTTCTGCTCAAGGGTTGGCAGTTTTGTTCCTCCGCCATGTGTTTAGGCTTCATGGGTTACCCACTGATATTGTTTCTGATCGGGGTCCACAATTCATCGCACAATTCTGGAGATGTTTTTGTGCTTCATTAAAGATGAAACTGTCATTAACATCCGGTTATCACCCACAATCCAACGGGCAAACCGAACGAGTTAACCAGTCATTAAAACAATATCTGCGCTTGTATTCAGCCAAACTCCAGAATGATTGGTCCGAGTTTCTTCCTTTGGCTGAATTTGCTTACAATAATTCCTGTCATTCCTCCACTAAAGAGTCTCCATTCTTTTCAGTTTTTGGTTTTCACCCCAGAGCTAATTATTTTTTTCATCATTCTCCAGTCTCCTCGCTGGCATTGACCTCCCATCTCAGAGCAATTTGGAAAAAAGTGCACCTTGCTCTCAGAAAAGCGGCCTTTCGAGAAAAGAAATTTTCTGACAGGCTCCGACGTCCTTGCACTTTTAAGGTGGGAGACAAGGTGTGGTTGTCAACTCGCAACATCAGGCTTCGACAATCCTCAGCTAGACTGGGACCCAAATTTATTGGACCATTTCTTATTATTAAAAGAGTCAACCCAGTTGCCTTTCGGCTACGTTTACCAAGATCTCTCAAGATTGGAAATACGTTTCATTGTTCCCTGTTGAAACAATACGTTTCTTCCAGTAGATTTCCTCGGAGGATCTCTCAAGGTAGATCTCCAGTGGATGTACAGGGACAACAGGAGTTCTTGGTAGAGAAAGTTCTTGATTCCAAATTGTCCCGGGGTCGGCTTTATTTTTTAGTTCACTGGAAAGGCTATGGTCCGGAGGAAAGGTCTTGGGTCCTAGATAAGGATCTTCATGCCCCTAGGCTCAAGAGGGCATTTTTTCGGGAATTTCCTTAAAAGCCTGGCTTTAGGGGTTCCTTGACCCCTCCTCAAGGGGGGGGTACTGTTAGGCGCCGGGGTCCGCATGGCCCGGCGCCTAGCAACTAGGGACGCCGTGCGCGTTCAGCCGCCGGCTCCCTAGCAATGCTAGACGCCGGGCGCGCTGAGCCGCACGGACCCTAGCAATGGGGACGCCACGGGCGGACCGCGTTCCCCGTTGCAGGGCCTAATTAACAAGCACACACACTTGTCCTCTGGCCGTGCAGCAAGGCAGCTGCACGGCATTTATTCCCAATCAGGCTCTAAGCAGCTGATTGGAGGACTCTCTGTTAAATACCTTCCCAGTACTTCTCACAGACGCCGGTAATAGCTTCCTGCATGCTGCTTTGGTTTGTTGAGAGTCTGTTCCAGTCCTGCTGTATACGGTCATTCCTGTCCTCAGAAGTCCTGTATTCGGGAGTTGTCATCTCATCCCAGGAAGTCGTTTGGTCCCCAGTTGTCCTGACTGATCACCTTTGTATATCGAGTGATGTTCCGTGAGTTGCGGCTCTGCCGTGTGTTGCGGTTCAGCCGCTTTATCTTTATATTTTCTGTTTTTGGAGCATTTGCGGAGGGTTCCGCTTCCACAAGTCCTCTCTGGAACTCGGCGGTGCTGGGTAGGAGAAGTGGACAAGTGGATATTTTGGTTGTCCTTTCCCTTGTTATCACCCTGTCTCGGATTTCCCTTTGTCTCTCATTAAGACCTGGGGGGGCATCGGTGTTGGGCAGACATAATCCGCCCTTCAAACGCGGCTGCCATGGGCTCAAGCAACCATAGTCTCGCAGGGGATTTCCGACAGCACGGGTGAGACAACGGAGTTAGGGCGCCAGGGGCTATTTTCCATTCCTGCTCCCTTCCCCAGCATTTCGTTCCAGTGCTCCGGTCCTCGCAAAAGATCTCCTCAGACCAGAGTGCTGGAATCATAATTACTGATTACTAGATTTATTTTGACCTGTACTGGAAAATTTGTTGCTATTTAGTTAACATATAGAGTTAATAGTTAAAGAAGTAAGTGTAAGACGCACACACAGCCTGGCCTAGTTGTAAAGGTTTATACAGTAGAAACTGTGGTGTGTTAAGTAAGCGATTATAGTTAAATATCGCCTACATTTATAGAAGTGTGGGATTTGTAGTACTGCGGATGTACGGCCTTTGTACACGTGTGTTAGGCGCCGGGGTTCGCATGTCAGCGCGGCCCGGCGCCTAGCAACTAGGGACGCCGTGCGCGTTCAGCCGCCGGCTCCCTAGCAACGCTAGACACCGGGCGCGCTGAGCCGCATGGACCCTAGCAACGGGGACGCCACGGGCGGACCGCGTTCCCCGTTGCAGGGCCTAATTAACAAGCACGCACACTTGTCCTCTGGCCGTGCAGCAAGGTAGCTGCACGGCATTTATTCCCAATCAGGCTCTAAGCAGCTTATTGGAGGACTCTCTGTTAAATACCTTCCCAGTACTTCTCACAGACGCCGGTAATAGCTTCCTGCATGCTGCTTTGGTTTGTTGAGAGTCTGTTCCAGTCCTGCTGTATCCGGTCATTCCTGTCCTCAGAAGTCCTGTATTCGGGAGTTGTCATCTCATCCCAGGAAGTCGTTTGGTCCCCAGTTGTCCTGACTGATCACCTTTGTATATCGAGTGGTGTTCCGTGAGTTGTGGCTCTGCCGTGTGTTGCGGTTCAGCCGCTTTATCTTTATATTTTCTGTTTTTGGAGCATTTGCGGAGGGTTCCGCTTCCACAAGTCCTCTCTGGAACTCGGCGGTGCTGGGTAGGAGAAGTGGACAAGTGGATATTTTGGTTGTCCTTTTCCCTGGCGGTGTTTCCGCACATATTCTAGTTTTAAGTTAGCTTGTAGCTCCTGGCCTAGTTGTTTAGTCAGAGGGCCCCTTGTTATCACCCTGTCTCGGATTTCCCTTTGTCTCTCATTAAGACCTGGGGGGGCATCGGAGTTGGGCAGACATAATCCACCCTTCAAATGCGGCTGCCATGGGCTCAAGCAACCATAGTCTCGCAGGGGATTTCCAACAGCACGGGTGAGACAACGGAGTTAGGGCGCCAGGGGCTATTTTCCATTCCCGCTCCCTTCCCCAGCATTTAGTTCCAGTGCTCCGGTCCTCGCAAAAGATCTCCTCAGACCAGAGCGCTGGAATCATAACATTATTACCGGCCATACCAAAAAATTTAAATTAAACAGGGCTTTAATTTTTTCCTCTCATTCAGTTTTTGTTAAAATTTTTTGGCCTCATGAATCCGACAGGTTTAGGGCCAAACCCTGGCCAGCTCTTAGTCAATCAGATTCAAGAATTTACTCAGATGGTTCAGGATCTTTCTCTTCGGGTGAGGTCGCAGGAAGATCTTTTGCGAGCCTCCCCAAAGGTAGTCCCTGAACCAAAGATGCATTTGCCTGACCGTTTTTCTGGCGATAGAAAATAATTTTTTCGTTTTAAAGAATCCTGTAAACTTTATTTCCGTTTAAGACCACCTTCCTCTGGTTCTGAATCTCAGCGGGTTGGGATTATTATTTCTTTACTCCAGGGGGATCCTCAGACCTGGGCGTTCGGTTTAAGGGCAGAATATCCTGCGTTGTTGTCAGTAGACGCTTTTTTTAAGTCTTTAGGGCTTTTGTATGATGACCCAGATAGAGAGGCGTCCGCTGAAAGTCAGCTGCGCGCTCTCAAACAAGGAAGAAATCCTGCAGAGGTTTATTGTACTGAGTTTCGCCGTTGGTCGAACGACTGTGGCTGGAATGACCCAGCCCTGCGCAGTCAGTTTCGCCTCGGCTTATCAGAGTCTATTAAAGACAGTCTCCTCCAGTACCCCGCTCCTGAGACTCTCGATAAACTCATGGAGCTTTCTATTAAGATTGATCGTCGTCTCAGAGAGCGGAGGGCTGAAAGAGGAACACCTGTAAGGTCAAGTCCTTGTGTTTATTCCATTCCAGAAGACGTAGAGGAGCCCATGCAGATGGGTCTCTCCCGGCTGTCTCCTGAGGAAAGGGCCAGAAGGCAAAATTCCGGTCTTTGTTTGTACTGTGGTGGTAAGGGACATTTTGCTCGTAACTGTCCGAACAAGTCGGGAAACGCTTTGACCAGGTGAATTGTGAGGGGGTTCACCTAGGTCTGCAGCTTATCTCCTCGAATAACTCTCTTTTAGTCCCAGTTAAGGTTTCCTTTGGCAGCCTCAGTTCTTTGGTGTCGGCTTTTGTTGACAGTGGAGCTGCAGGAAACTTTATGGATTTAACTTGGGCTAAGGCCTTAGGCATTCCTCAGTTACCATTGGGTAGGTGTGTCACCATGCATGGCTTAGATGGGAGTCCGCTTTCCAACGGGGTTATTACTCACCGTACACCTCCCGTAGTACTTACAGTAGGAGCTTTACATTCCGAAAAGATCGAGTTCTATCTAACACATTGCCCAGCAGTTCCAGTTGTTCTGGGTCACCCTTGGCTGGCCTTTCATAATCCCACCATTGATTGGCGGTCCGGGGAGATTTCACAATGGGGTACTTTTTGTGCTAAGGAATGTATTTCGTTTCCAGTTAGAGTAGCAGCTATCATTCCAGAACTCATTCCTGTGGAATACCAGGAGTTTGCCGATGTATTCTCCAAAGGCAATGCGGACATTCTGCCTCCCCATCGGCCTTATGATTGTGCTATTTAGCTAATCCCTGGTGCCGCATTGCCAAAGGGGAGATTATATGCATTGTCCGGGCCAGAAACTTCGGCTATGAATGACTATGTTCAGGAGAGCTTACAGAAAGGTTTTATTAGACCATCAAAATCCCCTTTAAGTGCTGTTTTTTTCTTTGTGGAGAAAAAGGATGGCTCGCTTAGACCATGCATAGATTTTAGAGCCTTGAATAAAATCTCAGTCAAAAACACCTATCCTTTGCCGTAGATTTCTGTACTCTTTGATCAGTTACGTTCTGCTGTGATTTTTTCTAAAATTGACCTGAGAGGAGCTTACAACCTCATCCGAATTAAATCTGGAGATGAGTGGAAGACGGCTTTCAGCACTCAGTCGGGTCACTACGAACACCTGGTGATGCCGTTCGGCCTGTCTAATGCTCCAGCAGTTTTTCAAGACCTCATTAACGATGTGCTCCGTGACTTCCTAGGGAAATTTGTGGTCGTTTATTTAGACGACATCTTGATTTTTTCTGAATCGATGGAACAACATATCACCCAGGTGCGTCTGGTTCTTCAAAAGTTACGTGAGAATCATTTATATGCCAAGCTGGAGAAGTGTGAATTTCACGTCACGAAAGTATCTTTTTTAGGGTACATAATTTCCCCTCAGGGATTTTCCATGGAACCTAAGAAGCTTCAAGCCATCCTTAATTGGGCGCAACCCACCAATTTAAAAGCAATTCAGCGCTTTTTAGGGTTTGCGAATTATTATAGGAGGTTCATTCATTCTTTTTCTGACCTGGTTGCTCCCATTGTGGCTCTGACAAAGAAAGGAGCGGATCCTACCAACTGGTCGCATGAAGCTGAGTTGTCCTTCCGGGCTCTGAAGCAAGCCTTTGTCTCAGCTCCAGTCCTCCGACATCCTAATCCGGAATTGCCCTTTGTTGTGGAGGTTGATGCCTCAGAGGTTGGAGTGGGGGCTGTCCTTTCTCAAAAGGATCCGGTGTCTTTGGACTTACATCCTTGTGCCTTTATGTCCAGGAGGTTCTCCTCCGCTGAATCCAATTATGACGTTGGTAATCGGGAGTTACTGGTGGTAAAGTGGGCTTTTGAGGAGTGGAGGCATTGGCTGGAAGGAGCAAAGCATACTATTTCGGTATTGACTGACCATAAGAACCTGCAATACATTGAATCAGCTAAACGGCTTAATGCCCGGCAGGCACGTTGGGCATTATTTTTTACTCGTTTCAAATTTATAATCACTTTCAGGCCTGGTTCCAAGAATACTAAAGCTGATGCCCTGTCACATAGTTTTCTTCCGGTTCACAATAACAATCCTGTTGTTACCCCAATACTTCCATCTTCGGTCATCCGGGCAGGCCTCACACAGGATTTATTTACCCAGTTAAACCAGCTTCAACACCAAGCTCCTAGATTTACTCCTGCTGGTCGTCTTTACGTTCCTGAATTTTTGAGAGCTACTGTTTTAACTGAATTCCATGACAACAAGGTTTCAGGGCATCCGGGAATCACTAAGACTTTGGAGTTAGTCTCTCGCTCAGTATGGTGGCCTAGTATGTCTAAAGACGTTAGGGAATTTGTTTTTTCATGTCAGGTTTGTGCACAGCATAAGGTTCCCCGTTCCTTGCCTATCGGGCAACTTATGCCCTTAAGTGTCCCTCTCAGGCCATGGTCTCATATTTCCATGGATTTTGTGGTTGACCTTCCCCTTTCAGCCGGATTCCGAGTCATATGGGTGGTAGTGGACCGTTTTAGTAAAATGGCTCATTTTATTGCTCTTCCCCGATTGCCTTCTGCTCAAGGGTTGGCAGTTTTGTTCCTCCGCCATGTGTTTAGGCTTCATGGGTTACCCACTGATATTGTTTCTGATCGGGGTCCACAATTCATCGCACAATTCTGGAGATGTTTTTGTGCTTCATTAAAGATGAAACTGTCATTAACATCCGGTTATCACCCACAATCCAACGGGCAAACCGAACGAGTTAACCAGTCATTAAAACAATATCTGCGCTTGTATTCAGCCAAACTCCAGAATGATTGGTCCGAGTTTCTTCCTTTGGCTGAATTTGCTTACAATAATTCCTGTCATTCCTCCACTAAAGAGTCTCCATTCTTTTCAGTTTTTGGTTTTCACCCCAGAGCTAATTATTTTTTTCATCATTCTCCAGTCTCCTCGCTGGCATTGACCTCCCATCTCAGAGCAATTTGGAAAAAAGTGCACCTTGCTCTCAGAAAAGCGGCCTTTCGAGAAAAGAAATTTTCTGACAGGCTCCGACGTCCTTGCACTTTTAAGGTGGGAGACAAGGTGTGGTTGTCAACTCGCAACATCAGGCTTCGACAATCCTCAGCTAGACTGGGACCCAAATTTATTGGACCATTTCTTATTATTAAAAGAGTCAACCCAGTTGCCTTTCGGCTACGTTTACCAAGATCTCTCAAGATTGGAAATACGTTTCATTGTTCCCTGTTGAAACAATACGTTTCTTCCAGTAGATTTCCTCGGAGGATCTCTCAGGGTAGATCTCCAGTGGATGTACAGGGACAACAGGAGTTCTTGGTAGAGAAAGTTCTTGATTCCAAATTGTCCCGGGGTCGGCTTTATTTTTTAGTTCACTGGAAAGGCTATGGTCCGGAGGAAAGGTCTTGGGTCCTAGATAAGGATCTTCATGCCCCTAGGCTCAAGAGGGCATTTTTTCGGGAATTTCCTTAAAAGCCTGGCTTTAGGGGTTCCTTGACCCCTCCTCAAGGGGGGGGTACTGTTAGGCGCCGGGGTCCGCATGGCCCGGCGCCTAGCAACTAGGGACGCCGTGCGCGTTCAGCCGCCGGCTCCCTAGCAATGCTAGACGCCGGGCGCGCTGAGCCGCACGGACCCTAGCAATGGGGACGCCACGGGCGGACCGCGTTCCCCGTTGCAGGGCCTAATTAACAAGCACACACACTTGTCCTCTGGCCGTGCAGCAAGGCAGCTGCACGGCATTTATTCCCAATCAGGCTCTAAGCAGCTGATTGGAGGACTCTCTGTTAAATACCTTCCCAGTACTTCTCACAGACGCCGGTAATAGCTTCCTGCATGCTGCTTTGGTTTGTTGAGAGTCTGTTCCAGTCCTGCTGTATACGGTCATTCCTGTCCTCAGAAGTCCTGTATTCGGGAGTTGTCATCTCATCCCAGGAAGTCGTTTGGTCCCCAGTTGTCCTGACTGATCACCTTTGTATATCGAGTGATGTTCCGTGAGTTGCGGCTCTGCCGTGTGTTGCGGTTCAGCCGCTTTATCTTTATATTTTCTGTTTTTGGAGCATTTGCGGAGGGTTCCGCTTCCACAAGTCCTCTCTGGAACTCGGCGGTGCTGGGTAGGAGAAGTGGACAAGTGGATATTTTGGTTGTCCTTTCCCTTGTTATCACCCTGTCTCGGATTTCCCTTTGTCTCTCATTAAGACCTGGGGGGGCATCGGTGTTGGGCAGACATAATCCGCCCTTCAAACGCGGCTGCCATGGGCTCAAGCAACCATAGTCTCGCAGGGGATTTCCGACAGCACGGGTGAGACAACGGAGTTAGGGCGCCAGGGGCTATTTTCCATTCCTGCTCCCTTCCCCAGCATTTCGTTCCAGTGCTCCGGTCCTCGCAAAAGATCTCCTCAGACCAGAGTGCTGGAATCATAACAACGTGTCTCGGACAGCGTGCGGGACTGCGTATGCAACGTAAAGGCCTACGCACGTGGCGTGTTTACGCAACATGCGTAACAGTACGACCGCTAAAATACAAATCACACAATAACATTGTTTTAGTTTAAGCGCGAGACGGTAGCCACGCGATAATAGCACAAATTTGTTCAGTTTCCAAAATTTAGTTAAAAAAACCTTTTTTACTGTAGTACCTCTGGGGAAAGCTATCAGTTAACAGGAAAGGATATTTTCTGATAAGAAAACTATAGAATGTTAGTGTGGGCTGAATAAGGTGTGAGTATATTGAACCTCACTTGGTGGTCTTGGTGAAGCTTGGTGAAACTTGGTGAAGCACGGTCTAGGTGAAAACGGGGTGAGCACGGTCCAGGTGTACATGTGCAACGGAGTGTGATAAAGTTTTCGTGGTATTACGCTCTGGCTGTTTGGGAGCACAGTGTGGAGACTCCAGTGATCCTACCACTTATAGATAGCAAGTGTCTATAAGCGGTACGATTGGACCGCACGGTTGTATGGGCAACACGTGACGCAACGTGATATGAAGTTTTGCATATTTGTGCGTAAATCTCGTCATCATACGCGTTATAGGAAGCACATGCAAGCGTGATGTGTAAAGTAAAGGTTTAGGGAGTTTTCGCTGGTCTCTCAGGAAAATCTCTAGAGGTAGGGCCTGCAACGGCTACACGTGTCTGCTAAAGAAGGCGGATCCGTGGTACTCGGAGCAGAAGAAGTTAGTGGAAGAACTTTGAGGACTACCACCGGTAGACTACTGTGTTTGGTGCATTTTAGGAAGTTTTCCCGTGTTAAAAAGGTCCACAATGGAAGCCAAGTGCACAACACAGGGACGTTCAGCAGTCAGGGTTCAGACTGCAGATTTCAGACCCAGGGGGTCAGCTCGGTTAGTAATGTGGGGGAAGTATGGTCCCCACACTGAGACCTTTTGTGATGAATGGACACGAATGACTGTGGGGGATAAAGCACCATTTCCTGGGATAGGTAGTTTTGACTCAGAGGTATTGCATAATCTAAGGCTTAGGATCTGTCTGATAAAGTCCCAAAAACAGAGGATCAGACACACAAACTGTTTACATTTATGGCAACGAGAGAGTGATATGCAGAGGGAACTAGCTTACACAGCTGGTTCCAACCCTAGCAGGAAACTGATAACAACTGCACCACCACCGTACATTACAGGAGAGAAAATGGCTACAGAGAATGGCATACTGATATATGATAAGAGTAAAGTTGATAAATGTATTAATGACGATAAGAGTAAAACTGATAAATGTATTAATTCTAACCCGTGCAAGTTGCACCCCATTTTAAACTTCCCTCGGGATTACAAGCAGGAAGATGAACCCAGCACGATGTCGGCACTTTCCCTAGCAGCCACTATACAGAACACCCAGGTGGGCACGGCCCAACCGGTAAGAGCAGTAGTAAAGCCCCATAGCGGAGGGATAGGTGAGGTCGTGTCCACAGGTAAGTATGAAAGGTTGCTGACTCGGAGAGAACATCGTATCACTGGAGTGTCTGTTCCAGGAAGACTGAGAGGCAGCACTGTTGTGACGGCACCTGAGCACGGAGAACAACAAGACTAGAGGCGGTTGTCGTACCAGCTTTCTTTTTCCTTTTTATTATTTTCTCCATCTCCCATTATCCTCCTTTCCCCCTTCCTTGCTCCTTTTTCTCTCCCCTTAGCAAGATGGACTTACCCCAAGAGACTGCATTCCGGGTTTTCCTGTTGACCCTGTTGTTGACCAGAGCAGTCTGTTTCGGTGAGAGTACCAGAGAGGTCGAGAAAGGATCTGGAATGGGTTCTGATGGCAAGGACGGATTTGTAGAATTCCAAGAGCAACACATTCACCGAGCAAAGGCGAGTATCAGAAAACGATCTGATAGTCACGAAACTAGGAGGCACTGTGAAGGGTTATTGGCTGAGGAAAATTGTATTTGTAGAAACTGTGAAAACATAGTTGAGGACGGGTGCATCCAGAGATGTCAGTCCAGCCTTAATATCAACATGGACCGTCATCCATTGAGTGACTATCACTCATTACTGGGTAAGGTTTTAAACCAAACAGAATGCTGGGTGTGCTCACAAGTACCTCAAGGTCAGAGCAAGTCAGGACTAGTACCGTATCCCTTAACAATAGATGAGGTACTTGAATTAAGGGGTGGGAGACCGGTGGACAAGAAATTTAATATTTCTAGGCCCCCTAGTTTAAAGCTCCACCAATATCATGTGGATAGATCCTTAGTATGTTTCAACATTTCCAATCCCCGAAAGCCGGGAAATTGGGAAGTGACATGGAATAACCAAACCATGGCATTTTCACACAGAGCCGATAGAATGCCCGTAGACTCAGAACTTATACGCCAAATAGCCGACAGTGGAAGATATTTTCGGTACAGGTATACTCTAGGAAGTAGGACCATGCGGGTTGGAGAAGTATCTCCAGGGTACTGTGCGGATATCATACAGCCTGATACGTGTACTGAACAGATGAGAGAGTTAGGGATAGGATTTTTTCACTTGGAAGGTTTGCAATATGATAATGTCATATTCTGTCCCATATGTTCTCCCCGATGATGCATATTTCATATGCGGGAGGAAGGCGTATAAGTGGCTTGCCCCAAACTCAGAGGGATTGTGTTACATTGGAAGAGTGTTGCCAGAAGTAATGACCATAACCCATAATAAGATGAAAGACGTCCACCGGAATGCTCAAGCTCCTTACACTCACACTCATTATGAACACATCGTTAAGAGACACCTTATAGATAGGACAGAGCACGCAGCCTCTGATTTGATCCACGAATCCACCGGGATTCAATTCCTACTCGCGTTAGATATCACCCGTACCGCCAGACGAATTATAAATTTTAGGTATATTCATGCGCTAGCGAACCTGATAGATAATATCACCGAGATGTATGATGACACCTTCAGGTAAACTGGGAGGGAGTTGCAAGCTTACTAAACGGAACTGATCCAGCACAGGATGGTTCTCAATTACATCACAGCGGTGACAGGCAGGTACTGTGTCACCCTAGCAACTCAGTATGGTGTGAAGTGCTGCACGTATATTACAAACAGCACTGATGACCCAACCGAGGTCATAGATCAAAAGATGGACGATATCTTGCAGTTGAAATGGGAGTTCTGAAGGAGACACAACCTTACCCTAACTGCTGTGAGTAATGAACTGACCGGCTGGGTCTCATGGTTAAACCCACGCAATTGGTTCTCTGGTTTAGGAGAATGGGCTCAAAATGTTATTGTGAGTGTAGGAAAGTTTCTCCTTTGCAACCTGGGAGTCGTCGTAATGATTGGTTTGATATTTAGATGTGTTTGATTTTTAACGCAGTGCAAGCGCAGTACCAAAGTGATAAGTTTGAGGAGCGGGGGCATTGTTACACAAACTGGTTTAATTTATGACCCATCAATTGAGACAATGTTGTGATAAGACGTGATTCCACGGTCCGTTTCTTTCACCCGTTTCTCCTTTGTTTTTCTCCCAAGCAAAAATACATCCATTCGGAAGAAGACTTTGATGGACATTCTACAGACGTTGATGGACATTCTACAGGCTTTGATGGACATTCTACAGGCTTTGATAGACACTTTAAAGACTTTTAAAGACTTTTTATGGACACTTGAAAGACTTTGATTACCACCCACAGCAATACACCAATCCGGACAAGACTTCAACCAACACCCAAGGATGATTGCACAATTGTTATGTGAATGTATTTGTGATACGTGTCTTATCTTCATCTCTACAATCTTCAGATAGTATCACACATAGTCGACAGGTGATATCCACATATTAGCATTCACATATGTTCCCCCTCCATGTATCATCAACTAAACGTGCACCCCATTTGTTGGAACAAGAAGCCGAAAAGAGCTCGGTAGTGTTTGTGTACAGACCCTTAATACGGGATAGGAAGGATTTAATGTATACTTCGCAATACCTCGAAGCTTATCTAGAACATGCACGGCAATGATGATACATGCCCCTCAGACATGAATTTCATACATACATGCTTTTACTATCCCACTAGGTCATACATTTCCTGCCTACTCCTCTCCTCCTACCACCCAATCATTTATAGGTATTGTATTGTATATTTTTCTGTTTAATGTTTAGATAGTGGCAGTTATTGTTGACTGCCAAAGGGTGGACTGTCAAAGTCGAAAAATATCATAATGCATATGCCTTGTACTAACCCCATGCACATGCCTGCTGCTCATGCACTCAGTCCGCCGTGCATGCACATATCCGCAATTTGCGTAGGATCGCTCCGGCGATCATGCGCATGATATGGGTATTTACGGTGGAGTTTGTGAGCATGTAGCGTGTTATTAGAACATTGCATATTTAACCCAAATAGCGTATATTGTAGATATAGTTCCCTTAGACCATGTCAGCGAGTATTATTAGTTTAAACAGTTCCTGGACAGAGAGATTCCTCTTTGCATGATAGGAAGGGTCAGATAAAGGTTGGAAGGTGATGTCTAGTATCCAGCTGTAGGGTATTTTGAGGGTAACATTCCGGTGTTAGTTAGAGAAAGATCGCTTGCTCCTGCGTATAGTTATGTACAAAAGTAGATTATGAACATTAACTGTATTTACTGTAAATTACATATGCGGCGGGAATCCAGAGGATACCACCCACAAGAGCAGTTGGAAAAGACATCGCCTACCTTTTCAAAGCCACCTATGACCTTTGCTGTAATGTGGAGACATATCTCTGTGTCCAATGAACAATGAGATTACAGTGACCATTGTATTGTGTATGCATGTTGTGTATAAAAGGACCATTGTTGCCTGGCCGGTCAGAAGACTCTAAACGCTATCTGTATGACCAGCGGAGGGCCGAGCTCGGGTTGCGCTTGCGAAACATTCTCACGTATGTATATTCTCTGTAGCCATTATTCTGTTTAGATTTACTTGTTAGCCTGTAGTGTATAAATTGTATTGTTTTACCTTTTTGGAATCAATCCACGGAGGCCTTAGAACCCTGTGGTTTCAACTACAAACGGTGTTGTGTTTTCACTTTCCTGCCTGGGCTTTAAAGTAGATTAACCTGTTTAAGGTGTATAAGCATTGTTAAGGTGTACGCACTGCAGATACTTTGTATCGCCAGCGCTACTTAAAGTTTAAAGGTATAACATCATTGCAGTACTTTACTGTTAAAGGTTTAAAGTGTAAGCATATCATTACATTATATCACTAACAAGGTTTAAAGGTTATCAATTGTGTGTGCGCTAGCTGTGTGTACTCCGTACACTCAGCGCAGCGTGCATACGCCAAGTGCGTACCACGTGCAGGACTCTGTACGCAAAAAGCGTACAAAGTGCGTAGCACGTGCACGTAGTCTAGCGGCCATAGCGGCTCAACGGTAATAGTGTACAAAAGGGCATAGCTATGCGGTCTAAGATAATATCGACATTATCACACATAATATGCCCCCACAGTACCAGATACACATAATATGCCCCACAGTGCCAGATATACATAATATGCCCCCACAGTGCCAGATACACATTATGTGCCCCCAGTGCCAGTTACACATATGCCCCAGTAGTGCAATGCCAGATACACATATGCCCCCAGTGCCAGATACACATATGCCCCCAGTGCCAGATACACATATGCCCCCAGTGCCAGATACCCATTGCTCACAGTGCCAATTACACATGTGCTCCTAGTGCCAGATACACATATACCCCCAGTGCCAATTACACATACGCTCTCAGTGCCAGATAGACATATACCCCCAGTGCCAGTTACACATACGCTCCCAGTGCCAGATACACATACGCTCCCAGTGCCAGATACACATACGCTCCCAGTGGCAGAAACACATACGCTCCCAGTGCCAGAAACACATACGCTCCCAGTGCCAGAAACACATACGCTCCCACAGTGCCAGATACACATATACCCTCAGTGCCAGATAAACGTATGCTCCCAGCGCCAGACACACGTATGCTGACATGCGCCAGATACACGTATGCTCCCAGCACCAGATACACGTATGCCCCCAGCGCCAGATACACGTATGCCCCCAGCGCCAGATACACGTATGCCCCCAGCGCCAGATACACGTATGCCCCCAGCGTGCCAGTTACACGTATGATCCCAGTGCCAGATACATATATGCCCCCAGCACCAGATACATATATACCCCCAGTGCCAATGACACATATGCTACTAGTGTCAGATACACATACACCCCCAGTGCCAGATACACATACGCCCCCAGTGCCAGATACACATACGCCCCCAGTGCCAGATACACGTATGCCTCCAGTGCCATGTACACATATATCCCCAGAGCCAGATACTCACCGCCGCTGCCTCTGATGGTCCCATCCACCGCTGCCCCTGATGGTC
Source organism: Pseudophryne corroboree (assembly GCF_028390025.1). Lineage (NCBI taxonomy): Eukaryota > Metazoa > Chordata > Amphibia > Anura > Myobatrachidae > Pseudophryne > Pseudophryne corroboree. Next base: position 404,680,977 of record NC_086449.1, read on the forward strand.
CCAGCACGCTGGTAGGGTCTGGGCGGTCTCCGTTGGGTAAGTCAAGTAAGGCAACAGTTCGTGAGCAAATCATAGCTCCGGCAGCCAATCAGGAGCCGCCGCCGTACCTACTGCAAGCTGATTGGCTGACGAACCGGCACCATTTTTGACTTAGCTGATGGGACGGCTGATGGCCGGCCTTAGGAGTCGGGCGCCCTGCGTGGCCGCTCCTAAGGAATGTGCCTCAAGCAGGCCTTGGCCCATGGGCAAGGAAAATGCCTAGAAAAAAGGTATTCTTCAGGTGGTATTATACCACTGATAGACTTTCAAATATGTACAACTCTGCTATTCCCTGTTGTTGGCAAGGATGTGGCAAATTTTTCCATATTTGATGCTCTTGTTCAGTGATCTCCTTCTGTGATGGGGCCCAGGATCTTATGTTGTCTTTACTACCATGTCCTGTCATTAAGGATCCCTGGTCCTTCTTAGGGGTTGGGTATGGGATCCCAGCAGTCAAAATACCGACACCAGCATCCCAACAGCCTTAAATCCTGACAGGGGCGCTAGAGCTAAGGTTCCCTAATCCTAACCCACCCGCAGCCTAAACCTAACTCTCCCTTCACCCCAGCCTAATCCTACCCCCCGCAGCCTAACCCTAACCCTCCCGGCATACTTACTTTCGGGAATCTGGCTGTCGGGATTCTGGTGTTAGCATTCTGACAGCTGTCAGGATTCCGACACCAGTCTTTTGACCGCTGGGATGTCAACTACATCCCCTTCTTATATGCTAAATCATCAACAAGCCTGATAGTCACTAACTTCCCATATTTTTGCGCAAAATTTATAGGAAAAGTATTGGAAGTGTTCAGAATTCAGATGCACCCCACACTTCTCTCATTTCCTATGTCTGGTTTATTGCCTGCATGGAGAAAATTACATAGCCCCCTCATGATAAATACTACACTTTCAACGAAGTCTGGGCCCCATGATCAGGCCCGGCGACGGGGAGGGGACTAAGTGCTGAAACACACTACCCGGGTTTTGCCGGCCGGGAAAAAGCCGGACGGCTTTTTCCCGTGCCGGCATTGTAGTTAACAGTGTGAGGGCTAGGGTCCCTTCACACGGCACGGCCCCGGCCCGGCTGTCGGGTTGCAGCCGGGTCTCACCACTGGAAGGTCCGGCGGCCGGGCGGCCGCCGGGCCGTCTTTGGAGCCAGTAAACCATGTGTGTGAAGGGGAGCTTTCACACACAACGGTTTTTTCTGAAGCCGTGTCTGATGCTGCGCATGCGCACAGCATCACACACGGCTCAAAGCCGTCCTGTGTGAGCGACTCTGCCGGTTTCTCCCGGATGGCAAAAAGCCGGACAAAGTTTGTCCGGCTTTTTGCCATCCGGGAGAAACCGGCCAGTGTGTTACAGCCCAAAGGGGACACTTGTAACGGGCCCTGGACCCTTAGGAGTCTTGGTGGTCCAGTTACTGTGTCCTCCTTTCTGTGCCACGCTGTAGTGATTGACGATGGTTGGTGCACTTCCTGGCTGCCCGAGCAGGCAGAGCTCAGCTTGTTAGCTGCGCTAGGGGGAGGACTGTGTGGCTTGCATCAGCGCTCCGTTCCTCAGCAGCCCCATGGTGCTACAAATTGTCGGCATCACAATGGAGTCTAGAGAGGGGGCGCAGTCACTGCCCGGCGACGGGGACACCTACAAGAGCCTGCCGGACAGGGTGTCCCGGCTGACGGACATGGCAGCTGGAGCCATGGCGGGGACCTTGCTGGAGCACTCAGTCATGTACACTGTGGACTCCGGCAAGGTAAGAAGGGGTGTGCTGAAATATGTAAGCTCTCTAGCGCACGCAGGGGGGGTTTCTGAGTACCTAGATTCATTCATACCTAGAATGCTGCCGATTCATTTCCAAAATTGACCATATTTTTCTTTTTTGGGGGGAGGAGTGCGTGCCGCTGCAGCTGCTTCCTCATATACAGACGGTTGAGCTTGCAACATGTTGACACTAGGGGGAGCTGCAGTGCATAGCTCCTCCAAGGCAGTGACCACGGGCTTTCAGAGCTGCCCGGCAGATGCACGCCTTCTCCATTGTGATAGCCGTCAGTAATGCGCCCTGCATCAAACGGTATTGTGTGTATGCGTGGAGGGAAGGGGAGCTGTTGCTGCATTGTGTGTATGCGAGGGGAGGGGAGGAGAGCTGTACTATGTATGCGCGGGTGGGGAGGGAAGCTCTAGTCTACTGTGTATATGTGCGGGGAGGGGAGACGACCTGAGAGCTGTACTGCGTGTATGCACAGGGGTAAGCTGTACTATATGTATGGTGGGGGTTTAGTGGAAGGGGGCTAGTGATATGATAGGGAAGATATAATGTATATAAGTTAGAATATGTTTCTGGATACCTTGGCTGTTTGGGATTTAAAGAGGCAGTGGGGTTCTTAGGAAGGATTAAGATGCTGGGACTATAAATTGTGTAAAGGGGGTTCACACGGAGAGATCCGTGCTTAATTTCTAAGCAATCTGAGTAGATTGCTTAGAAATTAAGCACGGATCTCTCCATATGTATGCCCCATATCGATAGCGATGTGCGGCCTCGCGCGTCGCTATCGCCAGTGATAGTTTGGCCTAGATTGGCCCACAATCTAGTAGATCGCTCACACACACGCTGTGTGCTGAGCGGGGTGGGAGATGTGTGCTGAGCGTTCTGTGATAGATCGCTCAGCACACATCTCCCCTTGTGTACGGGCCTTAAGTCTGTCTATGCACATATGTATTTATATTTACAGAGTGCATAATACACTATGTAGATATAGGTCTCCGCTGCACCCCGCTTACCCCATCTATGCTAGTCTCCAATCCACATAGGCAAGCTCAGGGAGGACAGAAACCCCCCTTCACAGATCCTGCGTTTGCCCCTGGAGATGGCGCTCTTCTTGGGGAGTAGCGTGGCTGCAGCAGGGCATTAGCACATATGCAGGTATATGTATGTGTGAATACAGCTATAGCACAAATTAGATCTTTTTTTTTTGCAATTTGTATAATAATAACAACTCTGTATGGATTGTCTGTGCTGACCTGTAGCTATCCATTGCTGATATATAGGGGATAACAGTTACCCTACTTGCTGTATTAGTAGTAAGTGAGCAGATATGGCATTTAAAGGCAGAGCGCTTATATACAGGTTACAGAACTGAGGGGCATGCTGATATCTTAATAAGCTTAAAGGTGCATACACTCGGTGAGATATTGACTAGTGCAGATTTTGACTTTGTGACATGTGCGATTTCCCTTGAACTCCCCGGAGCCCAGAACCACCGATATTGACTATCTTTACTTGCGATTTTGACTATGTACAATTTTGACTATACTATACACTAGATTGTACACAATATAGTCAAAATTGCCATGCCTGCAGTGTCTATATCGAACCCGCATTGGTATCGCAAGCTGTATACACATGGTGCTATATGTTCTAACTTTTCTTACGATTTTGACTATATAGTCAAAATCATAAGCAAACATCGCACCGTGTGCATGCACCTTAAATGGGATGAAGCACTAACCCTTCTCATATGCAGATGACAGTACCCAGAGGTGAGGGGGCCAACCAATGATGGGATGTGCCCGCATCCACCTGAAGCACCCACTCTGCTATCAAAAGAACAGAGCAGAGGTGTATTCTGGGAGATGGTGTAGGGCAGGGTGATAGGATTTATTTTTTTTTGACGGCATCATCCAGCCTGTACCTACGTCGGAGGATAGAGAGCCCCAAAAATATGTTTACCGGGTCCCAAGATTTCTGTTGTCGGCCCTGCCCATGATTACTCACTTAAAATTGCTTATTAAACTTCTGAACCGCCTTATAATCTGATTCTGTGACATCCTCCTTAAATCCCAATTCATGGTTTCAGCACATCGCACTTAAGCACTTTCTCTCTACCTTTACTGAACTCATGCTGTTACCTCACTCCCCTCCATTTTTCCTCTTTTCCATTCTTTACTCCTTTGTTTTTCATTTATAACATGTTACAATTTGCTTTTCATGCACAAAACTTGACTATAGATTTTGTATTATTGTCTTTTTTTTAAAGTATTTTATTAAAGTATCTCACAAATGTAAAATACAGGGAGGTTATGTTCCATTTTATTATTTTTACTCCTCTGACAAGGATCTCACCGTGTGAACACACCTTTAGGCAGCTTGCAATACAGATTCGATTCCGATGCGCGTTCCCATGGGGTCAGTATCGTAAGGCTAGATAGACAGTGCAGGCAAGGCAATCTTGACTATCTAGTACGCTGATGGCTAACCTTGACACTCCAGCTGTTGAACTACACATCCCAGCATGCCCTGGATCAGTTTTAGCATGGCCAAATGGCAAAACTGTAGCAGGGCATGCTGGGATGTGTAGTTCAACAACAGCTGGAGTGTCAAGGTTAGCCATCACTGATCTAATACAAAGTATAGTTAAAATTGGCATTTAATCAAAATCGTACATATACAAAATCTCAAGCACAGATAGCACAAATTTTGACTATCTGTGCTTGAGATTTTGTATATGTACGATTTTGATTAAATGCCAATTTTAACTATACTTTGTACTAGATCAGTGATGGCTAACCTTGACACTCCAGCTGTTGTTGAACTACACATCCCAGCATGCCCTGAATCAGTTTTAGCATGGCCAAATGGCAAAACTGTAGCAGGGCATGCTGGGATGTGTAGTTCAACAACAGCTGGAGTGACAAGGTTAGCCATCACTGATCTAGTACAAAGTATAGTTAAAATTGGCATTTAATCAAAATCGTACATATACAAAATCTCAAGCACAGATAGTCAAAATTTGTGCTATCTTGGCTCTGGGGGAGTTCAAGGGAAATCGCATAGTCAAAATGGGGCATAGCAAGGATCTCACCGGGTGTACATAACTTTAGAGATCAGATAGAATGTACTACCAAAAGAAAATTAAATTTGCCACTCAAAAGTCTCTTGTGTAGAGCAAAATTTTTTAATTATTCTCTGTATGCATCATGCACGGTCATGTACATAATTTATTTATTTAGTAACAGTTTCTTATAAAGCGCAGCAGATTCCGTTGCGCTTTACAACTGGACACAATGATAAAACAAAACTGGGTAACAACAAACAGTTATAGAGGTAGGAAGGCCCTGCTCGCAAGCTTACAACCTATGGCATCATTTGTGGGGTTTTGCTTTTTGAATCTACCGGCTATTATGTTATAAATGTTAGTTTTTCCAGCCTAAAAACAATCAAAGGTCTCTGCAGAAATATAGACTAGACTCACCAGTGCTAGTAACAACCTGTGATTCACTCCCACCTATATGAAACAATGAGACATCAAACTGTAAAGCTGCTACACAGGAAAGATAAAAATTAAATATATGCATTCCTAGAGCATAAATGAATAAATCAGCATTTGTACTTCAACTTCAATTGAACACAAGAAATAGGAAATGTCAGTGTCCAGCAACACCCAAATCAGTGAAATATGCAGACAGACAGCTGGGGGAGTGCGCCTCATTGAGAAAGAGGCATTTTTTTACATCACAGCTGCAAGTCCTTTCTAGTCACACTGCTTCTCACTGTCACAGGCCCATCAATTTCCCTTGCTCAAACAACTGCAGTACAATGTTGTTTTTTTTTAAAGAAAGACAATGTATGCCAAAACAATGGCCCTCATTCCGAGTTGATCGGTCGGTATTTTTCATCGCATCGCAATGAAAATCCGCTTAGTACGCATGCGCAATATTCGCACTGCGACTGCGCCAAGTAATTTAACAATGAAGATAGTATTTTTACTCACGGCTTTTTCATCGCTCCGGCGATCGTAATGTGATTGACAGGAAATGGGTGTTACTGGGCGGAAACACGGCGTTTTAGGGGCGTGTGGAAGAAAACGCTACCGTTTCCGGAAAAAACGCAGGAGTGGCTGGAGAAACGGAGGAGTGTCTGGGCGAACGCTGGGTGTGTTTGTGACGTCAAACCAGGAACGACAAGCACTGAACTGATCGCACAGGCAGAGTAAGTCTGAAGCTACTCTGAAACTGCTAAGTAGTTTGTAATCGCAATATTGCGAATACATCGGTCGCAATTTTAAGAAGCTAAGATACACTCCCAGTAGGCGTAGGCTTAGCGTGTGTAACTCTGCTAAATTCGCCTTGCGACCGATCAACTCGGAATGAGGGCCAATATACAATGTATACATTTGTTAATTTTACTCTCAAGTAGAACATGTATCTAAATGGCCCTACAAACTCGGTGACCTGCGGCCGAGGTGCCAGTCGGTCGATACGGCAGACGGGCGACCAGCCGCAGGTGCTGGTGATGAGGGGAGTGAAAGTTTTATTCAATCTCCACGTCACCTGGTCCCATTCCCGAACATGCAGGTCATCCATAGCGACCTGCATGTACAAACGACTGTAGACCAACGATGAACGAGCGCGGTGATGCGCATAGTTCATCGTTGAAGCATCCACACTGAAAGATATGAACGATTTATCGTTCATTTATGAACGATACAGTATCGTTCATATCTTTCAGAGAAATCGACCAGCGTGTAGGACCCTTAAGGTTTAGCCCAGTAAACTGGACTGGTTAACAGAAGTTACTTTTAGAAGAACAAATCTGAATCTTTATTATTTATTTATTTTTTGAGCTAGAACCAGCCAGTACATTTTCTCTCTCATTGGAATTGAAAGTCACAATCAAATATTGGGCCTGATTCAGGTATGGCTGGAGGGTGCATTGAGGCAGCAGCGATGCACAGATATGGTAATGCAGCAAGAGACATATGATATAAGTAGACGCTTTCTGCATGCATTTGTGATCCAGTGCTGCGCCCCAGGATGCAGCATCTGATCACTTGCGGCCCCATTAGCCGGCTGCATGACCCAAGTTGGTCAGCTGTCGCAGCTCCTGCAAGGATGCCAGGAATGTCCGTCGGAAGATGTATATCCTGGCCATCAGCACTCCTCCAAAGCTGAGGCGACATGCCTCTGTTTTTTTGTTTTTTTTATGGAGGCCATCGTTGCACCCACCCTGCCCCCAAATGGCTTCAGGTTGTCAATCAACTGACATCTACAGTTGTTATGCTTCTGGTAACGCAGGACCAGTACTGCATATGTGAAGTACAGGTCCTACACATACACAAAGCACCAAACATCGGTATTTTGCAACAATTGTCAACACTTACAACAAGATCTGAATTAGGCCCTTGTTCTAGCTTTAGGCCTCTCACAGCCTGCAGCTTGTAGATCAGGTGTCAGTGTAATAGATATAATAAGGTATTAAGCAAAACTGTGCACCTGCATCACCTAATGCACCATCTGTCCCACAGTAAAAAAAACCTAATACAGAATTATGGACAGATGAGAGTCATGTTACTTACTTTGGCCAAAAGTCATAAACAAGAAACTTAAATTTTACAGACAAGATATTTCAGCTGGTAAGACTGGGACGAGGAAGGACCGGACCACCAAGGAGGAACCTTGGGATGCTACGGGTGACTCAAAGCAAATTCTTGTGCCCCATAGGAGCAGTGGTACCGCCCCCTATGCCCTGTTTGTGTACCACTAATTACAGCTCTGAGGCTATACATAATAAACTAGAATTAGCACTACTGTGGTGGTAAATACTCGATGCAGCTCCAGGTAAGGTGGATTAAACCGTTTTCTCCATGCACAGAGTTGGAAACTCCCCTCAGAAAATCCTGCATTGCCCTGATGAAGGTCCCATTACTTATTATTACAGAATAGGGATGATTATTTTAAGACTCTGTTCTAGGGGGTAAGGAAGGGATTCCAATAATTGCATATCTTGTGCAGAGCTGTCAGTCCATCCATATTGGTGCCATAGAGGGCTCCAGTCGTCAGTAGTTCCCAAATCTTCGGTTGCTCTAGCCAACCAAGTGCCATAAAAATGAGAGAAGCAAGCGGATGGGAAGATACAGTAGGCATATATTGTACAGCTGCCAAACTCAGCCAAAAGCTACTGCTATCCATGCTTCTCCTTAGCCATATACATCGTCATCTTCAAGCATGCATGGTGCAACAGGGTACAAGCACTCTTGGTATGCAGTCAAGCTGTCGATATGTTCTGAATGATGGACAAAATGTTGACATTCACAATCTTGACATGGATATAATGTATTGTGAATGTCGACAGACAATTTTAGTGTTAGGATTTGGCTGCAGAAATGTCGGCATCACGGGGGTAATTCAGACCTGATCGAAGCAGCAAATTTGTTAGCAGTTGGGCAAAACCATGTGCACTGCAGGGGGGGGGGGGATATAACATGTACAGAGAGAGTTAGATTTGGTTGGGGTGTGTTCATACTGAAATCTAAATTGCAATGTAAAAATAAAGCAGCCAGTATTTACCCTGCATAGAAACAAAATAACCAACCCAAATCTAACTCTCTCTACACGTTATATCTGCCTCCCCCCCCTGCAGCGCACATGGGGGTAATTCCAAGTTGATCGCAGCAGGATTTTTTTTAGCAATTGGGCAAAACCATGGGGGTCATTCCGAGTTGTTCGTTCGTTATATTTTTCTCGCAACTGAGCGATTAGTCGCTAATGCGCATGTGCAATGTCCGCAGTGCGACTGCGCCAAGTAAATTTGCTATGCAGTTAGGTATTTTACTCACGGCATTACAAGGTTTTTTCTTCGTTCTGGTGATCGTAATGTGATTGACAGGAAGTGGGTGTTTCTGGGCAGAAACTGGCCGTTTTATGGGTGTGTGCGAAAAAACGCTACCGTTTCTGGGAAAAACGCGGGAGTGTCTGGAGAAACGGGGGAGTGTCTGGCCGAACGCTGGGAGTGTTTGTAACGTCAAACCAGGAACGAAACTGACTGAACTGATCGCAGTTGCCGAGTAAGTGTGGAGCTACTCAGAAACTGCTAAGAAGTGTCTATTCGCAATTTTGCTAATCTTTCGTTTGCAATTTTGATAAACTAAGATTCACTCCCAGTAGGCGGCGGCTTAGCGTGTGCAATGCTGCTAAAAGCAGCTTGCGAGCGAACAACTCGGAATGAGGGCCCATGTGCACTGCAGGGGAGGCAGATATAACATGTGCAGAGAGAGATAGATTTGGGTGTGGTGAGTTCAATCTGCAATCTAAATTGCAGTGTAAAAATATTAAAGCAGCCAGTATTTACCCTGCACAGAAACAAAATAACCCACCCAAATCTAACTCTCTCTCTGCAAATGTTATATCTGCCCCCCCCCCCCCCCCCTTGCAGTGCACATGGTTTTGCCCAACTGCTAAAAAATTTCCTGCTGCGATCAACTTGGAATTACCCCCATGATTCTGCCCAACTGCTAACAAATTTGCTGCCACGATCAGGTCTGAATTAGCCACTATGTCAACATTCTGGTATCAACATTTTATACCAAGTCCACAGCCCTGTGTATGTGTGTAAGTTGTGCACCCAATACCTCCGACAAGTGATGACCGCTTTGTGCGAAGTGCAACCCCCGTCATCCATTAAGATTGCTTATGGTCATGCCTCCTTTAAAATTAGGCTATTGTCGTCATTTCTATTGATTATTTTTTTTTTCTCTGCTATTTCACTTACATTACACTGTATTGCAGTGTCTGATATTATTGCTGTGTATTATTAGTAACTGTTCTAGACAGGTTTAGGCAGTTAATGCATACATATAGCCTCACTGGTTCAGTTGTGCTGACATCAGTTCAGTTAGTTTGTTGCACGCCTGTGTATTCTAGTGGTTATAGAGACTACTGGGGGTGGCACAATCTGATGAGAATTAGGACAGATTGTTTTGCGTAACACCTGTCTGTCTCCCCCGTAGGCCAAGTCTGTCTGATGCATGTTCATTCTAAGAGACTGAAGGCATTTCCCGAAGGACAGCTAGGTTGTCTGATGGGCACTACCCAACCCTCCTACTGAATATGCAATTTCTCTCTGTGCCCCTGCATTCCAGGACCATCTGCTACATCTCAACAGTCTGATGATGAGGGCTAGTGAGTAAGGCAAGTGGTTATCTACACCTGCTGTACACCTCTTCTTACAACAGAGCTGGAGGAGGGCTGGCAGAGACCAAGGTCAGCCATGGAAAGAACACACTTGTCTGTGCACAATCTTCTTAATGGATGTTTTACGGATGTGCATGACTATTCTCCCTCTCCACCAGTGGTGCCTGCCAGATGTCATTGCAGCTCTGTGTCTAGATGAGACTGATGAAAAGTCTTGATGAACACAAAAGTCAGCTAGAAATATATTTGAATTATATAGCAATTTATGTATTTCAAAATTAGAAGAGTGCAAGTGCAAACCAGTGGCGGAACTAGCGAGTGGTGGCCCAGGTGCAGCAATATGCCTGCTCCCCTAACACACACAAAAGCATACCTCCCAACATTGGGGAGGACAGGGTTAGGAATCTTGTGCGCACCCTGAAAATGGGCATGGTCTCATGATGCGTGAGGCTATGCCGCCTGGTGCACACACGTAGGGGGCTTGGCTGTGCATCATACCCCCATGCTCATCATGATGGGGGCTTGGCAAGCAGCCTCCAGCATCTCCCGGCACAGTGCGTCATCCAAAATAATATATATTCATTTACCAGAAGCAGGCATGGCAGGTCACAGGACTGGCTCTGCTGTGCTGGCATGCAATGCACAGGCTACATGCCGCTCGTTCCGCCACTATGTGTTCTGCTAGGTTACTACTAGTGTCCAAGGGGGATGCAGTTAAGTTGCCGGCAGTCGGGATTGCGGCGGTCAGCATTCCAATACCGGAATCCCGACTGCTGACAGTACTGACAGCCGGAATCCCGACTCACAGGTACTGTTCCCACTCATGGGTGTCTAAGACCACAAGGGGACTCTTTTGCTCTCGCCCCGCTGCCGGCATAGTGACGGCCAGGATGCCGTTGGCAGTATACTGATGGCCAACATCCCAACCTTTGGTAAAACATATTGAAACTGTCCTAGGGGTATATTTACTAAAGTGTGAGCTTTAAGAATTAGAGAGGTTGCCCATAGCAACCAGATTCTAGCCATTATCTTCCAGAAGGTGCTAGATAAATGATAAGTAAAATCTGATTGGCAGCTTTGGGCAACCTCTCCAGTTCCAAAAACCCACCCTTTAGAAAATATACCCCCCAGCCTCTGATCTGCAACTCTAAAGCCACATATCTAAATTTACTGTCCCCCTCCCCGCCCATACCTAGCCCCAACCAATATGATGCCCTAGGCAAGATTTTGGATGGTGCCCCCTAGCACCGCTACTAGTTTCGCCGCTGACCCTGCACCATCACCCCTCAGCCCAAAAGGGGCATGTTTTTGCTGGGAATGGGCATGGCTACACAATAATACCCCCAGTTCAAATTACACCACACAGTAGTGCAACTTTATTCACATTTTATCATGCAATAGTGTACCTTCTTTATGTTACATCACACAGTAGTATCACTTTACCTTATATTCATTACTCCTCACAGTAGTGCCCCTTATTCACATTACATCACGCAGTATTGCTCCTTATTCACATTAGACCACACCATATTGCTCTTTAATGCCCTTATACACATAATGTTCCTTACACATATGCCGCACATTATTAGTGCCCTTATACACATAATGACACACATAGTGCCCCTTACACATATGCCGCACATTATTAGTACCCTTATATACATGACACACACAGTGCCCCTTACACATATGGTGCACATTATTAATGCATTTATACACATGACACAAATAATGCCCCTTACACATATGCCGAACACTATTGCCCAACCAACCCACCCGCACAGAGCACTCACACGGCCACATACATCCTGATACGCGATGCAGCAGGAGATGCCTGGTGCGAGTCAGATGGCAGTCCTAGGCCAGCTCTGCTAACGTCAGGCACCTTTTTTGCATTGCTATGTGACTAGCACGCACAAGCAGCTGCTTTTGATTAAAATATGTGGCATGCCTATATTCTGTGTGCGACTATGGCTGTATCTGCATACGAAATGTTATGTTACAGTCATTTCCAGGAATACATTGTAACGTAGCATTCCGTATGCAGATACAGCCAGTGTCATACACAGAATATAGGCATGCTGCATATCAGTTTAATCAGCAGAAGCTGGTTGTGCCCCTAGACATGCCAAATGCCCTAGGCATTTGCCTAGTTTGCCTATGCCTAGGGCCGGCTCTGACCCCGCCTCACAGAACTTTCCCTTCTTTCCTTCCGTTTTTTGTGTGCTATCTTTAGTGGTCTTGTTTGCCCTCCCCCGTTTCACCTTATTCTGTTACATACCCAAGTTATGCCTGATAATTTGGCTTCCTTGGCTGATTGCCATACATAAACATCCATCTGTTTTTTTTAATTGCTCATTTCTACTACTAATGCTTTAATAATATTTTCCATTTCATTTATATAACTCACAAATTCACAGTGAATATTGATTTAAGTGGTTGATAGCTTCCTAGCTTTATGTATATTTGTCACTATTATTGATGTGATTGTTCTTTCCTAATTTGAAATCTGTCTGTCTGTATTACTAAAATATAGGGGTATATGCAATTGCGGTCGAATGAAAAAAATGATTCGACAATGCAATACAGTACTTTTCGACAAAAAAATGGCCGTTTCAAATTCGACTTTTTGCAATTCGACAGTAGTCAAATTCGACATGTCTGCAATGGTAAAAATGCGGCTTTTCGACAAAAGTATATTCAATTGAAGAATGTCGATTCGACAACAATGCTTTTCGACAGTCATTTCGTCAATTTCAGTCCGCCTCATTTTGCTGGCGGGATCTAATAAAAAAAATTAAAAACATGTTTTTTTGTGTGTTTTTTTTTTTATTGCTAATAGCATATCTATTTACCGGTATATTAGAAGGGATTATGTACTTGGTTTGTCTATTAGGAGCCACAAGTATTATTTATATATTTTTTAAAAGAATATATATTTTTTTTACTGACTAAAATAATATGGAGAGATCAGAGCATGTTTTCCAGTGGGAAGGGTTGGGAATGGGTTAAAAATCCTGCAAAAAAAATGCGTGGGGTCCCCCCTCATAAGCATAACTAGCCTCGGGCTCTTTGAGCCGCTCCTGGTTGTAAAAATACGGGGAAAACAATGACAGGGGATCCCCCGTATTTTCACAACCAGCACCAGGCTCTGCGTCCGGTCCTGGTGCCAAAAATATGGGGGACAAAAAACGTAGGGGTCCCCCGTACTTTTAACACCAGTACTGGATTTTGGTGAGTATAATTTTATTTTCAGGTACCCCGTGTATTCTACTTGGAGAAGGGGACCGAGTCGGCGTGTCAACATAGGTAAGTATGTGTGTGTCGGCGTGCATGTATGTAATAAAGTTTTACTATCACGGTGTCTGTGTACTGTTTTTATTTGGGTATTTTTTTTGCAGTAGAACTACAGGTACCAGCGGACCCGTTTCCCCCCCCCCCGCATGCTGGTACTTGTGGTTCTCCAAGTACCAGCTTGCGGGGGAGGCTTGCTGGGACTTGTAGTTCTGCTACAAAAAACAATATTCTTTATTTTTGTCACTTGGCTATCAGCCTCCCATCCGCAGCCCTTGGATGGGGAGGGGACAGCCTCGGGCTTCACCCCTGGCCCTTGGGTGGCTGGAGGGGGGGACCCCTTGATTTAAGGGGTCCCCACTCCTCCAGGGTACCCCGGCCAGGGGTGACTAGTTAGTGATTTAATGCCACGGCCGCAGGGACCGATATAAAAGTGTCCCCCAGTTGTGGCATTATCTCTCTGACTAGTGGAGCCCGGTGCTGGTGTTAAAAGTACGAGAGACCCCTACGTTTTTTGTCCCCCGTATTTTTGGCACCAGGACCGAACGCAGAGCCCGGTGCTGGTTGTGAAAATACGGGGGATCCCCTGTCATTTTTCCCCCGTATTTTCACAACCAGGACCGGCTCAGAGAGCCCGAGGCTGGTTATGCTTAAGAGGGGGGACCCCACGCATTTTTTGCAGGATTTTTTACACACTTTTGTGCCGTCCATGAAGTCGAATCCAGGACGCACACTATCGTCAATTGGTCCGTTTTTCAACAGCGGGACTGTCGAATCCGTTTTTTTTATTGAATATGTCGAATTTCGGGTCCCGGCGGGAGGGTATGTGACTGTCGAATTGTGTCGAATTTAAAAACGATAATTGCATATACCCAATAATGTTTTAAAATAACTGAATACCTTTAATATCAATGAGTGTAATAATAAAATCTAATATAAATGTTCTTATCATAATGACAGTTGCAGGAGATTTAATATTTGTATATCTACTAAATCAGAATTTAAGCTCATTCATTTCCTCTCAAAAGAAAGATTCCAATAGTACTTCATTAGGAATTGTATAATAATAAAACAAACCTAAGAGGAAAAACAAATACATTGTAATAAGAAATAGAACTGTATAACACAGTGTCTAGAAATGAATTTAAAAAGCCTTCACAACTATTCAAATTCCTCCGTTTGCTGCAAAACACATTCACGTTTCAGAGGTAAAGTGCCCCAGAGCAAATATGGCAGAAAATATACACAAGCATAAACTGTACTTAATCGGCAGGTAACAACATGTAGCTGTGAAGATACAGACTACACAAGAAGCACACTTGCACCTATTCATCAGAGCTTTTAAATTCTTCAACCCATATGCAGCTACAAAAAAATTTACAGTAGAGAATGGCTTTTGTGAAGACTCATTTGGACAAACTATAGAAAAAATGTGATAGAGCCATACATACATACATACATACATATATATATATATATATATATATATATATATATATACACACACATACACACATACATACATGCATACATACATACACACACACACACACACACACACACACACACAGGCTATCCATTTAGCCCAATGGTGGTACTTATCAGGGATTTTGTTTAGTCTGCCTCAGGCTGGCTAATTCAAATCCCCAATAAGCATGCATTTTTTCCCAGATCGCGGCCATGAAAACACAAAGTCACGGATCCTATGTGTTTTTCCCGGAAAAAAAAACCTGGATAGCCCCACCCCATTTTCCGCATTTAATAAACTTTTTGTCTCTAATTGGATACCCCCTAATTCTTTAACAAAATGAGTTGTAGCCCTACTCTTCCCTGAGCTTTACCGCTTTCTTGTCATAAGTGACACCATGGACCTATATATAATGACATTTACTACAGTTGTACTCCACACTTTTCTAGCCAATCTTTGCCAAACCTGGAGGTGTTAAAGGTTAGTTCTTACTAATTTATGTATGGAATACTCTGTTTTATTTTGTAAATTCCTATTTGGGTATTTCAGAACAGAAGCAATAATTACTGAATATTTATGAAGCATTACAGGATATGGCCATTTAAATATTGTAGACTAGTGAATTTTTCTGTGAGAAAGATATTTCCAGATAGATCACTGGAGGACACACATTTGTGAAGAGGTTATGGGAAAAACACATTATTTCACTGTATCTCTTAAACATAGGGGTTCTCAGAGGCACAGTACAATTAAAACAGTGTTTAGAAGAATAAGGCATATACAAGGCATAGGAGTAGGTTAGAGCAAACAGCACAAGAGGATACATATTTTCATGTTTATTAATTAATTGAATGCCTTTGTTAAAGAGTAAAGGGCCTAATTCAGAGCTGATCGCAGCAGAAGATTTGTTAGCAAATGAGCAAAACCATGTGCACTCACTGCAGGGGGGGCGGGAAGATGTAACATGCAGAGAGAGTTAGATTTGGGTGGGGTGTATTTAAACTGAAATCTAAATTCCAGTGTAAAAATAAAGCAGCCAGTATTTACCCTGCACAGAACAAAATAACTCACCCTAATCGAACGCTCTCTGCACATGTTACATCTGCCCCCCCACTTCTTGCAGTGAACATGGCTTTGCCCATTAGCTATAAAATTTGCTGCTGTGATCAGATCTGAATTAGGCCCAAAATACATTTGCTTGTCAGAAGGTAAAATGCACAACCCTTTTCCCCAACTAATAGAGCAACTTGGTCCTTCACCCAGATATGCATGAGATACTGCATTCCACACCAGGCATCTTGCATTCTCTTTTAAGAGCCCGTAGAGATAATTATGAATGCAGGACCTAATGTCGGATGGCTTGTGTTGTTTGGCCCTACATATGTTGTAAAATTAACCACAAATCTACATTGGATAACTAGGTCTGCTTGCACGTGGGCAGATTAAAAGGTATGGATGGCAAAGTGGTTAGCGCTGGCTGGGTGATTCTGGCCAGGCCATATTGCTGCAGAGTTTGTATGTTCTCTCTGGTGTTTGTATACGTTTCCTCCAGGTAATCTAGTTTCCTCCTACAGTCCAAAAACTAAATGGCTTCTGGATAATTTAATAATAATAATAATAATTTTATTTATATAGCGCTCTTTCTCCAACAGGACTCAAGGCGCTTTACAGACATCAAAAACAATGCACATAATACAGAAGATTTAAGTAGTACAGCAATAGATCAGCCACACAGATATAAAAGAAAATCTTAAGCACACAGAAGCATAATGCATGATTGGTGTAGGCATTTTGGGTAATAACTTCCAAGGGTAGTGTATTCCACCCTCACAAGGTACCAGGTGCGGCAGCCATCTTGGGCGCACAGCATAGGATTACCCAGGGTGGAATAGTCTCCCCCTAGAAGAGATGACACAAAATGGAGGTGATTTCAGAGTCCTACAGTTCAGAGTAGGGTTTCAACAAAACCACCATGTCCATGTATTTTTCATCCCATCCACAAGCGTACCAGATGAGGCAGCCATGTTGGGCGCACTTCGAAGGTTACACTGAGGGAGGTGAGCCATAAAAGGGCCCAGTGCATATATGGGAAAACTGACACTTGTGTAGTAGTATGATGTACCCTGTATGTAGGGCGCAATGGCAGGGTGTGCAATCAGTGGAGATGGAAGAGAAAAAAACAAAACACATGGGCAGTGGTAGTGAATTTACAGTTTGTCACCAGCACAGAGACGGACATGAATGATTCAATGTTCTCTGAAGTGCTTCACAATACTGTATATATTACTGTATTAAATTCTATAAAGGTTAATAAATGTGCAAACAAATGAATGTTAATGAATGTTGGTTGGTGATTGAAGTAAACTGTCACAAACCACTGGACAGCAGCTCCTACTTGCAGAGTCTCATTGGTCACTGACACCTCCTTCCCTCGAAACAGTTGATACATAACTGCGATTCATGGATGCCAATATTCTGCTTTCATATGCATGTGCAACTGACCAATACTATCATCTACTGTATGACCGGACAGCTAAGCAACAAAAACCAATCCTGGCCAGGCATATTAGAGGCAGCCTATTTAAACAGCTCTTATGCACTTACGCATTGCCTGAACTTCATCTAATCTAAATGGTCAGCTCCTAGTTACTGAATATTTTTGAACTTCAGTTTTCTCGCCTTTTCCTTTTGGAATCCTCATGGAAAGACTCAGAGTTTTGAAGCAGTATTCTATTCCTGGCTTCCCTGTGTTTCAAGATCCATTTGGGTTTCCTTCTGGAAATCTTGTGCATCTTCCCAGTGTCAGCTCCAGCAGCAATCAGTCTCTCTCACTGCTCCTGCAGTCCAGCAATTACACCGATGCTTTAACCCTAGCAGCATCTACAGTGCAGTATTTCACTTTTCCTTCAGTCCAGCAGCTAGAAATGTTTTAACCCTTGCATGTACAGTTCATAGTCTCACTACTACTTTAGTCCTTCAGCTATACCCCATTTTTAATCCTTGATCTGCTCTACTGTGCCTCTCCAACATCTTCAGTGTATCTTCAGTGGCTCTCACAAGTGATCTATTTGTGGTGGCTCTTGTGAACACCAGGGAGATTATTAGACTCTGTACTTTCAGACAGTGCTAATTAGGGTAGACTGGGACAAGGGTCCACTTGAAATCCCTATTTTGTGATACAGATTGGTTGTATACTGTGGTGAATACTAAATGTACACCCAGCCAAAGTACAAGAAGTGTAATAGCCCCAAACCCTTTATTCCAATACAAATAATGGTTCACCTGACCTGCCTCCATATGTGAAGTTTAATGGCAGATAAATTGTGAATTGTAAAAGGGAGTGTTCATCTATAATATGGAAGTGTTCTGCACTATATGTTGTCACTGGCTACCAATTTCCATAGTACAGGTACACAACCAATAAAACAACACCATTGGTTCCAGCACTGTGCCGGATTATCTGTTTTGCCAGATTATCGGTGGTATTAGCGGCAGTGGTATTGGTGGCATCCTGACTCCTCCCACAGCCTAATTGTATCCTGCAGCCGAACTCGCAGCACCTAAATCTCTTGCAGCCGACTCCCGGAGATGAACGCAGATCTGGCTGCATATGCAGCGATCTGCGTTCATCTCTGAATAAGTTCCAATAACATGGAAATCATACAGCTCTATGGGGGTCATTCCGAGTTGTTTGCTTGTTGCCGATTTTCGCTAT
The DNA here is from genome assembly GCF_028390025.1 of Pseudophryne corroboree. Lineage (NCBI taxonomy): Eukaryota > Metazoa > Chordata > Amphibia > Anura > Myobatrachidae > Pseudophryne > Pseudophryne corroboree. The sequence continues at coordinate 404,699,453 of NC_086449.1, forward strand.
ACTGTGATTAGTCGCTTACTGCGCATGCGCAAGGTTCACAGAGCGCATGCGCTTAGTTATTTTACACAAAAGTTAGGTATTTTACTCACGGCATAACAAAGCTTTTTCATCGCTGTGCTGATCGGAGTGTGATTGACAGGAAGTGGGTGTTTCTGGGCGGAAACTGGCCGTTTTATGGGAGTGTGCGGAAAACGCAGGCGTTCGAGTTGCAAAACGCAGGAGTGGCTGGAGAAACGGGGGAGTGGTTGGGCAAACGCTGGGTGTGTTTGTGACGTCAAACCAGGAACGAAAAGGACTGAGCTGGTCGCAATGGCTGAGTAAGTCTGGAGCTACTCAGAAACTGCTAAGAAATTTCTATTCGCAATTCTGCTAATCTTTCGTTCGCACTGCTGCTAAGCTAAGATACACTCCCAGAGGGCGGCGGCTTAGCGTGTGCAATGCTGCTAAAAGCAGCTAGCGAGCGAACAACTCGGAATCACCCCCTATGTTTACTGCATACTTGCCTACTTTTGAAAAAGCATGTCAGGGAGATTGTGAAAGTAACACCTATCAGTGAGGACATGTACTGCTGCATCTGAGAGGAGTGTCATAAAATGGCTTACATCCAAATGTAAAGGAGTTTTAAAGCAGTTAGTAAAATCTAATTGTTAATGAAAAGACAGTGATATTTTTCAGGGCTTGCTCATTTATTGTGTCTTACAAGAGGTTCCATATATATATATATATATATATATATATATATAAACAATGAAAAAGAGGCGGCACTCGGAGACTTAAAAGTTCAAATAGTGTATTCAGCAAATCAACCAACGTTTCGGGGTCAGATGCACCCCTTTGTCAAGGTGAATAACAATGTGCAATGTGTTTGACATACCTTAAATAGAGAGACATCCCTCCGTGAATTACGCCCGCCCGGCCACGCTGTTTCCCGCATCATTTCCGGCTGCCCAAGTCTGACGTCAGTGCTGTCGCATATGGTCGCCATAGCAACCAAAGAGACAGCCCGTATATATATATATAGGCTTACCATACTATTAGTGGCATATTTTACCCCAGGTAAAATCCACCACCCTGATCTGTCAAACCATGACTGCATTGGCTTTACCGTGACTGGCTGTGACTTCCTATTGGAAGTTCTACCTGTCAGTCACAGACACACAAGGCTTTCCCATTTGGAGGCGTTTCCTCCCTCCGGGACTGCCAGTCTGCAATAGGCAGAGAGCTGGCTTCCTGAAGGAAGCCACTCCCTACTGTTGGCGCAGCCCAATCCTGTCTGGCTTCTATGAGCTTCAGCCAATGCAGTACATAGAAGTCAGGAGTTTGCGCATGACCAGTCGCACCGCAGCATCTGGGCATGTGCTGATCCCGGAGGTAGTGGCAGGCCCCCTACTTAAAGTAAGTAGGAGCCACCGTTGCTTGCAATCCCTTTAAACCGGGACACTCATTAATTACACAGGTTCCCTAGCTGAGTAAAACCTGTTGACATGCGGCCTTGAAGTCAGCCAGCCACAGAACATGGGAAAGGAATAGTATGGTAAGCTTACATATATGGCCACTACCAACTAGGGAGGCCAATCCCGGGCCATTTTTTCCATCCCGGGTATCGGGATTGAAAAATGGTCAATCCCGGGATACCCGGGATTGGCATTTCACTATGTGGCCACCCCCTTGCCCCGCCTGCATAACTCACCATACATCAGGGGCGGGTGGGTGGGAAACAACTCTTCTCTCTCAGCAGCCCCCAGTGGTGGGTGATGGCACAGCACGACCTGTGATTGTACGTCACGCTGCGCTGGGGAGCCGGGCAGCATCTGAGCATCCTGAGGACGCTCAACGCTGATCCCTCAATCCCCGGACTGGGGCTTCCAATCACGGGGTTGAATCCTGGCCGTTTCTGGGCCTAAATCCCCGGATCCCGCCGATCCCAATCCTGGGATTGGCTTCCCTACTATCAACCTTATTTTAAAATGCATATAGCTATAGGGATCATTGGGGCAGAAGTATTAAGCCTGGAGAAGTGATAAAGCAGTGAAAAGTGCAAGGTGATAACGCAGCAGCCAATCACCTGCAACATGTACATTTACAGTTAAGAGCTGATTGACCTGTTTGCTATCACCTTCCACTTATAACTGCTTTATCACTTTTCCAGGCTTAATACATATGCCCCCATTGTGCCTTATATCCAATGCAGGGAAAGGGCACTGATCATCCCATCTGAATTATTATTATTATTATTATTATTATTATTATTATTATTATTATTTTTTTATTTTTTATTTTTTTTTTTTCTTCAGAAGAATACAACAACTACAAAATGTGGGAAAGGTACAATCAGGGAGAATGCTAGACTCTTCAGGGAGTCCTGGAGATTGCTACTATTTCAGGCATTCTCCCAGGCAATCAGGGAGAGTTATGGTGTACTGTAATAATACACATTAAAATAGTCAATAAAAAGTGTCCACAAGTAGATTGTCATGCTTGGCTCTTACTGATAACTAGAATTGGATATACACACAAGTTGTTCTCAGCAAGCACTGATGTCTTTACTACCTACAAAAAAAAAAAAAAAAGGTAAAAACTTTGAGGAATCTGAGGATTTTCATTGTAAAGTCAGTGATTAGGTAATTCTCCCCTGTGACTGTAACAACCATAAAAAGTGGCATTCTAAAGCTATGTCTCTTTTTTCTTTTGAGAGTAAAATTAGATACCATCTGGTAGTAATAAAACACAGAAAAAGTGCTCTTTTTTTCACCCATAAAATGAGTAAATGTGGATATGTTAAATAACTGATAGATCCCACTAGTTACCATATATGGCCTCTACAATTGCTGTGTTGCTAAAATACACACTATACGATTCTGCGAGACTGAGTGATCTTGTTTAAATATAATTACAACAAAGTTTATATACTTGCAGCTATTAAACAAACTTTTACCCTCAAGAAAGCATCCTATAGCTCATTAGTAAAAGTGCAAGAGATGTTTTGTGACATTACTGTTGGAATGTAATAAAGCACTATTTTCTAGCCATGTTGCCCGCTGGACATAACATCCAATGTATTGGAGTGTGAAAAATTAAGTTGCTGCCGATTTGAAGAGGTTTTAAAAGTCATGTGTTAGTAGCTGCATGGGCATTGGTCAATGCATCCATAAACAAGGAGAAAATAAATATAACGTTCTCCCCCATTCACCAATAGGCAAGTGCTGGGAGGAGTTGGGGCAAAATCGGGGGAATTCCTTTCCTCCTGTGTCTTATTATAAATTTACATTCCTGTTAAATCAGGATTAGATTCTGAAATGATATGAAACAAAGGGTAGGATACGCTCGGGAGTTCCCCATTTTCCGGAAGAGGGGAGGCTGCTTTATTTTTCTAACTTCGAAGGGACAGAATTTTCCCAGTGAGATGCTGTCAGTGTACTACAAGAGAAACCAAACTTTCAAACACCCAAAGGAGAAATATGTTTTAGAAACTGCATGGATGTCCCCATATGGGGATCCGTTCAATTTGCCAGGTGTCGGGATCCCGGCGGTCAGGATACAGATGCCGGAATCCCGAGAACCGGCAGTGCCACCAGCCATAATGCCGGCAAAACAGGTCTATTCCCACTAGTGGATGTCCACGACACCCATAGAGTGGGAATAGATCCTGTGGTGAGCGCAGCGAGCCACAGAGCTTGAAGCATGGTGAACGCAGTGAGCCCGCAAAGGGGACTCTTTGCGCTCACCCCGCTGCTGGCATTCCGGCGGGCGGGATGCTGCTGTCGGGACATGGACAGCCAGCATCCCGCCTGTCGGTAAATCGTATGTATTCACCCCATACAGTATATGCCTTTTTAAATTTGGACCAAGTTATAAATAGCTTTCCCAATGATCCCATAAATGAATGCCTGTTATAAAGATGGCAGCACACCGGATCTCTTAGTAGCTTGCTGACCCTGTCATTAGATTCAGCTGACACTGGATGCAGAAGTGCTGGTTATAGTAGAAACAAATTGGAGTTTGTAGGTACCCATTGTGTAATAAAAAAAAAAAACAACAACAACAAACTTAACCAAAAAAAAACCCATACCCTTATCTAGTTATATGTTAGAGGTTTGTATTATTCTTGTTGTTCATTTGTAAGGAGCCACAGTGCTTTGTATATCTGACTGCATGCATAGAACAGGGACAAATAAATGCAGACATGAACATAGAGTGGAGTGACTTTTGCTCATATGAAAGCTTACACTCAAATTATAACACAATCAGAGGAAAGTGTGGCTCAGTTTGGAGATTGGGACTTCTTGGAGAGGGCATTAGTGTTGGTAGTATAGTTGGGTGTAAGCTGCAATATAGACTTTTCAGAGTATTTAAAGATTTGCAGGTTGTAGGAAAGTCTCATCTGGATTGTTAGAGAATTTCAGAAGCGTGTTTAAGAAAGACAGAAGTTTAGTAGTAGGAGGAGGCAAGGTGAAGGTCAGAGGTTGATCTAAAAGTGAGTGGTGGAAAGTATTGCCAGATTTGCCGTTTATGAAAGGATGCAAACAACTGATTAGTCAGTACCACTTTTTCGAAACAAATAGGTCTATTGAAGATTCATAGTATGGCATCAACTTTTAAAAATCCCCAGCACAGAACAAACTAGACACTGACACTCTGCAAGGATAGAAAATTTGATTATTCTGATAACCGGAATAGGATCATCAGAAAAAAATAGGCATAAACAGTCTGAAGAAATGGGCAGCAGCCCCATGAAACACATACATAGGTGTTTCTATAATGGGTGCCCACACTGCACACCCTGCACACATATATTATAATTACCATTCCAGAGTCACGCAGCTGACATTTCTGAGTGATTTGCGCATGCGCACTGGAGATGTTCCCGGGAACAGGGCGCGGATACCATATTCCCGGAGAGCTCAGTAGACTCTGTCATTATGCCGGAGAGTACTAGCTGCTGGAGAGGAGGGGCCAATAACGGAGTCTGCACACAGGTCCCCTTCTCACTTAAAAAGCCCCTGAACACATAACAAAGTTTATGCAATTTATCACATGCTGAACCAGATGATCAAGATACGTTTGTATTGTATTGCCATACTACAAGAATTCAATAAACTATTTAGAAGATGTGGTACTGGCTATTCAATTTGGGGAACCTGCGCCAGAAAGGACATAGAGCCTAATTCAGCATGGATCGCTATTCAGAGAAATCACAAATTGAGCGATTATTGAATGACTGCACATGCATAGCATTCGCACTGCGCAAGCACGAGGGGTAATAGTGACAGAAATTGCATACAGATCATAATCGCAATGTAGCCGCTGTTTGACAGGAAGATGGCGTTTCTGAGTGGAAACCTGCCATTTTATGGGTGTATCAGAAAAAACGCAGGCATGCCCAGGCATTTTTGGAGAGGGTCTCTGATGTCAGCACAGACCACTTCCAGGGCGTCTCAGTCACAAATAAGTGGCAGCCTCAGACCTACTTTCATTTGCTTAGATGGCAAAAACTCATCGATGAAATTGCATATGCATCTGCGAATGGATAGCAGTTTGTGATGCAGCCGCAAACTTGCATGGGGCATTTTTTCTTTTTGTCGGAGCAGCGCCTTTCTACTCGCAGACAACTGCAATTTCTCTAAATAGCGATCCTTGCTGAATTAGACCAATAGATTGAATCTGGATTCTGTTGGTGAATGTCTGGAATTTTCTTCTCCTTTCAAAGCAGCAAAAACCACCAATTGTTTTGACCCAATTCCCCAAGCGTTTAGGATGCTGGTCTACATATTTCTACTCAATTCATGAAAGGTGCCAATATTCAGAGCTTTGTAGGAAAGTACCAGCAATTTGAATTGTATTTTGGAGGACCTGTTGCAACCGATAAGGAACGTCATATTTACATATTCTCTCTCTCTCTCTCATATATATATATATATATATATAAACCAGATAAATAAGAGGCGGCACTCGGAGACTTGTAGCAAGAAGTGTATTCACTGTGAATACACTTCTTGCTACAAGTCTCCGAGTGCCGCCTCTTATTTATCTGGTTTATCTACACCGGATAAATATCTGGTTTATCTACACCGGAGGGGAACCTGCGGATGGGGAAGGCACAGGAGCAAGCTATATCCCGCTGTGGATAAAGTGAGTGCCGGGGTTAAAGCACAAGTATATATATATATATATATATATATATATATATATATATATATATATCTATCTATCTATCTATCTATCTATATATATATAGATCCAACAGCAGCCGGCTGTGTCTGTTGTGTCCTGACGACGGGGGTCCGTCCCCCGAAACGTTGACCTTGGAATACAAATCTTTTTGCATTATTTCGTCTCTGAGTGCCGTTCATTGTTGGACAGTTATCTATATATATATATATATATATATATATATATATATATATATACATATTTCTCAGGAAACAGATATATACTGTATGTTTCTCAGGAAACAGATGTTTTCTTCCTATTTTTGCCTGTTTCAATACAAGGGACATTATAAAGTGCATGTTATCCCACTGCCCTGAAAAAAAAAAAAAAGTACTTGGACAAAGCATTGTACATATGAGACAGTAGTGAGTGGGTATTGTCCTTTATGCATAAAATACGTCTGGTCTAAAAGAGATTAATTTAATACCTAAATGAAGATAAACCGAGTATTTTAGGATAAACATAAAAGTGGTTACTAATAAAGGTGGTGTTATTACCAGGGATGAGCAAAATGATGAATATTCTCCTCATTCCACTTCTGGCCATAACATTTTCCATGTTTTGTTGGCACAATTTTGCCCTAAGTGTTCCCAGTCCTTCCTGAACCACACCACACAGCAGACTTCACAATCGTCATCCTAGCTCTATTCATAGAACTATAAATTCTGCAAAATATGAAATAAAAACACAGTGAGGACTCTCAGTTCCCAGAATGGTAATGACAAATGTTAACTCAGAGGCTGTGTTGCCTGAAATCTCTATCTGTTCTGGCATAAAATTCTATCCATGTGATATTTCACTTCAACCTCACTCATCTCTACATAGTTTGTAAGACTTTGCAGTTTTGTGTTGGCTCTCTCCACTATATACTGTAACTGTACTTTTAAAGAGAATCAACAAACCTGCAAAGTGCCAGGGGCATAATTCCCAGAGGCAATGGAGACGCCTGCCTCCGGGCTCCAGGCCTTGAATGGGTACCTGCATATACAACAGAACCTGTGTGGTTCACAGTGGGATCCAAGTGTGACCGTTGTTCTTCCAATGGAGCTCTGTGGGGCTGCTGTAGAATTAATCAGCTCTATCCCAGGAGCCCTGCTAACACCTGCAATAGGAGACAGGACAGCTCTCGCCTGGTACCGCTGAGCCTGCACTGCAGAAAGCAACGGTCCACCCGCCGCTGCTGCTGGACTGCGAGATGGGACCCCACCTGTGAATGCTGATTTTGCATACTGCAGATGACTGAATTATCGTCTAGCTGTAGCCCTATCAATTCACTGCGGGCTCTGGTCCCCTATATATACACACACCCCATATTTATTTTCCCTTATTTTAGGGGGTTGAGGGGCACCAAACTCCAACTTGCCTCTGGGCGACTGGGATGAACTTACGTCCCAGACAAGTACAGACTGATTTTTTTGGGACGGTTCTAATGACCATAACTAGGCATGCACCTTGAAATGCACTTTGAGTAAATGTAATTTTTATTTTTATAAAGTAGCCAGTTTATTTATTGATCCAATGTAAAACTTGAAACATATGAAACGTCTTCTTTTAGGACTAATAATAGTATATACAGTATGGGAAAAGCGCTAAGAGATAAATAAAACATTGCCTATGTGGTCTTATAAATGTCATGCATGAATTGCATTCTATAACACAAATGAAAAGATACATTATATACAGTTTTTCTGTAGAAAGGGCATCACTTTGGCATGGCAGCCTATACCCAGCACAGCAGAGGAGACAGGACTCGTGATATACTGATGTAATCAAATCTCCCAAGACCTCTTCAATGAATGGCATAGGAATGGCTTGAGTTCTTCAGGGCAGTGTAGCATAATTTGGCCATAATTATCTAATGTGGAAGGTGACTTGTCCAGTGGACAGCTCATTTAATAAAACATAATACAATAAACCAAAGCAAATAATTAAATAAAAATTTTTAAAAAATAAATAGATGCATCCAACAGTCCACAATAGAACTTTATTTATTAATTTTATTAATCAAAAACTGAAGCTGCATAAATCCAGTAACAAGAAAAAGCTCCTGTCACTAGCTATTCACACGGGTTGTTGAAGGAATCATGTGATCTCCAAGCGCCGCCCCCACCGTCTCACCGGGCGACGTCACTAACCCGAAAATATGCCGGATTGAGGACAGCGGCAAGAACGGGGCCTGAGGCAGGTCGCACACTGGAAGCACCCGTGTCAGGCTCCCGACTGCGACCCGCCTCAGGCGGTCTGAATGAGGTATTAGCCTATCATGTGCTCACTAAAAAATCTCTAGGATGCTGGACACTGGGCCTCATTCAGCATCAATTGTAAATGAGAAAAATCACGCAATGAGCGATTATCGGCACACTGTACATGCATACACAACCATAAACAAGGCAGTGCGCATCCGCCAAGTCTGCTTCTCGTGATTGTACATAGGTATCTGTGAACACAGTAGCAATCGCATTTAGCAATGAGAAAAAGGAGTAGCAGAGGTGTGTCAGTGGGATGGGTACGCAATTTCTGAGATGGGCGTGTAGTGGGAGTGTTGTGGGTGTTTCAATCGCAATATATGCAAAACAGCTTGCAGAAATTGCAAACACATTAAGAGAACAAGTTGAGTAGCCAGATAGCTTTCCAGATTGTGGAAGTGCTGATGGCAGTAGCAAAAGTTAAGATGGTCAAACTAATAACTGCAAAATCACATGCAGCTGATGGTGTTTACAGTGATGCAAGGAATGCTGTTAAGTGTGCTGCATGCCTAATTAAACAAATTAGGTTTTTAAATTGATAAAATAATACTTTTCCATTAGGAAGTAATGGAGCGATCACCAGCTGTGAATAGACGCTTCGCGGCATGCCATGCAGCAAGCAGTGTTGCAGCATGCTGCATCGCAGCAAAGAGGAGTACGGCTTCATCTGTATGGATGTTGTCATTTGGATGCTCATTTTAGCACAGTGTTGTTATTACTATTGTAAGCAACAATTTTAACATTTTACATGTATGTATTGTGTTTATACCATTACCCTTAATACTTGCCTAACATTATTCTGACAAAATATAACAAGATACAAGCCATCCCAATTTTGTGCTGACATTGATGTATAACGTATATACAGTATATATATTGCTGTATACAGTATAAGAGCTGCATTGATTCTCGTAAATTTGAATGAATTTACACAATGTTGCCTTGTAGCTATGCATGAAAAGGGGGTGGGCTATATTTGCGATGGGGTTGTATAATTGCAGATGAGATTCTGGGTTTGGATAGAGGGCTCCACAGATTTGCAATCACAATCAGTGTGCGTTCAGTCGTAATTACAATCCGTGAGGAATGAAGCCCACTATCCTTAAGCTTCTGATATTTTTGTCACAATGAGCTGCAAATCCTGAAACGTGAAGATATGCACAGACAAGTCACATTATCACTTGCTTTGATACATTGGAGATAGGAATGCAGACCATGGACCGCATACAGTAAGGATTGCAAATTTTGCTTATTAGGAGATTTTCAATCCTTTTGTTTGCATGCTGGGGGCCGCCCATCACAGGGCAAGGCCGCCCAGCATGCTAACGGCCGCCTCCCCTCTGCGACCACGCTGAAATTGCAGTCGCTCCGCTCCAGTCGGCCTCCTGCTGGCGCAACCTGGCTGCATCTGCAGGAGGCCCGTCGCCATCTTTGTGATCGGAGCGGCTGCGTGTGACATCACACAGCCACCCTGATTACTCCCACGCCATGCCCCCCATTCGTCTGCCGCCTCCTCCATTTGCCTGTCGTTGCCCCCGCAATGCTCTGTCTCCGCCTAGGAAACGGAGCGTTGCTGCCCCCTCCCCGTCCTGCGCCCGCATCATCTTTGTAGTTTAACATGCCATGTTATAATGATGTGGCATAATTTAAAAGAAATGATAATACGCTGTTGAAACTTGAAAGTCATCTAGATGACGGAATTCATTGCCATAACAGAGCTGTTGGTGTACTATTGAAGATAGATCATGAATTATGGTAAATGGTTAAACAAATTCTTTGACATATCAACATACAACCATCTTCTAGTCTGCAGTCAGGTGACCAACAGAGTATTTTGGTTATTTGGATTATTACAATTTACTGTACTTTTTTTTTTCTTTTTTTAAAAAGGACCTCCAAATGGACTTACACTAACTTTGACTATAGATCAATGCTTGAAACACTGGCTCCCCTAGTAATTATCCCTTCTTGTGAGGATCCAGGATGTACCAGTTCTGAATGTGTATAATTATTTAAACATTCTAGATAGGGGAGACTTCCCATCTGTCGCCTGTCTCTTTTTAATCTTTTGGGAAACATTCCAACATGTGACAGAAAAAAAAATAAGATTTTACTTACCGATAAATCTATTTCTCGTAGTCCGTAGTGGATGCTGGGGACTCCGTCAGGACCATGGGGATTAGCGGCTCCGCAGGAGACAGGGCACAAAAATAAAGCTTTAGGATCAGGTGGTGTGCACTGGCTCCTCCCCCTATGACCCTCCTCCAAGCCTCAGTTAGGATACTGTGCCCGGACGAGCGTACACAATAAGGAAGGATTTTGAATCCCGGGTAAGACTCATACCAGCCACACCAATCACACCGTACAACTTGTGATCTGAACCCAGTTAACAGTATGACAACGTAGGAGCCTCTGAACAGACGGCTCACAACAATAACAACCCGATTTCTTTGTAACAATAACTATGTACAAGTATTGCAGACAATCCGCACTTGGGATGGGCGCCCAGCATCCACTACGGACTACGAGAAATAGATTTATCGGTAAGTAAAATCTTATTTTCTCTAACGTCCTAGTGGATGCTGGGGACTCCGTCAGGACCATGGGGATTATACCAAAGCTCCCAAACGGGCGGGAGAGTGCGGATGACTCTGCAGCATCGAATGAGAACTCCAGGTCCTCTTTAGCCAGGGTATCAAATTTGTAGAATTTTACAAACGTGTTCTCCCCCGACCACGTAGCTGCTCGGCAGAGTTGTAATGCCGAGACCCCTCGGGCAGCCGCCCAGGATGAGCCCACCTTCCTTGTGGAATGGGCCTTGACAGATTTAGGCTGTGGCAGGCCTGCCACAGAATGTGCAAGTTGAATTGTGCTACAAATCCAACGAGCAATCGTCTGCTTAGAAGCAGGAGCACCCAGCTTGTTGGGTGCATACAGTATAAACAGCGAGTCAGATTTTCTGACTCCAGCCGTCCTTGAAATATATATTTTCAATGCCCTGACAACGTCCAGCAACTTGGAATCCTCCAAATCGCTAGTAGCCGCAGGCACCACAATAGGCTGGTTCAGGTGAAACGCTGACACCACCTTAGGCAGAAAATGAGGACGCGTCCGCAGTTCTGCCCTGTCCGAATGGAAAATCAGATATGGGCTTTTATACGATAAAGCCGCCAATTCTGACACTCTCCTGGCTGAAGCCAGGGCCAGTAGCATGGTTACTTTCCATGTAAGATATTTCAAATCCGCCGATTTGAGTGGCTCAAACCAATGGGATTTGAGAAAATCCAAAACTACATTAAGGTCCCACGGAGCCACTGGGGGCACAACCGGGGGCTGTATATGTAGTACTCCTTTTACAAAAGTCTGGACTTCAGGAACTGAAGCCAATTCTTTCTGGAAGAAAATCGACAGGGCCGAAATTTGAACCTTAATGGACCCCAACTTGAGGCCCATAGACAATCCTGTTTGCAGGAAATGTAGGAATCGACCCAATTGAAATTCCTCCGTGGGGGCCTTCCTGGCCTCACACCACGCAACATATTTTCTCCAAATGCGGTGATAATGTTGTGCAGTCACCTCCTTCCTGGCTTTTACCAGTGGAGGAATGACCTCTTCCGGAATGCCTTTTTCCCTTAGAATTCGGCGTTCAACCGCCATGCCGTCAAACGCAGCTGCGGTAAGTCTTGGAATAGACACGGTCCCTGCTGAAGCAGGTCCCGTCTTAGAGGTAGAGGCCACGGATCTTCCGTGAGCATCTCCTGAAGTTCCGGGTACCAAGTTCTTCTTGGCCAATCCGGAGCCACGAGTATCGTTCTTACTCCCCTTTGCCGTATAATTCTCAGTACTTTTGGTATGAGAGGCAGAGGAGGAAACACATACACTGACTGGAACACCCACGGCGTTACCAGAGCGTCCACAGCTATTGCCTGAGGGTCTCTTGACCTGGCGCAATACCTGTCCAGTTTTTTGTTGAGGCGAGACGCCATCATGTCCACCTTTGGTTTTTCCCAACGGTTCACAATCATGTGGAAGACTTCTGGATGAAGTCCCCACTCTCCCGGGTGTAGATCGTGTCTGCTGAGGAAGTCTGCTTCCCAGTTGTCCACTCCCGGAATGAACACTGCTGACAGTGCTATCACATGATCTTCCGCCCAGCGAAGAATCCTTGCAGCTTCTGCCATTGCTCTCCTGCTTCTTGTGCCGCCCTGTCTGTTTACGTGGGCGACTGCCGTGATGTTGTCCGACTGGATCAACACCGGCTGACCCTGAAGCAGGGGTTTTGCCAGGCTTAGAGCATTGTAAATCGCTCTTAGCTCCAGTATATTTATGTGAAGAGACATCTCCAGGTTTGACCATACTCCCTGGAAGTTTCTTCCCTGTGTGACCGCTCCCCAGCCTCTCAGACTGGCATCCGTGGTCACCAGGACCCAGTCCTGTATGCCGAATCTGCGGCCCTCTAACAGATGAGCACTCTGCAACCACCAGAGAAGAGACACCCTTGTCCGTGGCGACAAGGTTATCCGCTGATGCATCTGCAGATGCGATCCGGACCATTTGTCCAGCAGATCCCACTGAAAAGTTCGTGCGTGGAATCTGCCGAATGGAATCGCTTCGTAAGAAGCCACCATCTTTCCCAGGACTCTTGTGCATTGATGCACAGACACTTTCCCTGGTTTTAGGAGGTTCCTGACAAGTTCGGATAACTCCTTGGCTTTCTCCTCCGGAAGAAACACCTTTTTCTGAACCGTGTCCAGAATCATTCCCAGGAACAGCAGACGTGTCGTCGGGGTCAATTGAGATTTTGGAAAATTCAGAATCCACCCGTGCTGTTGCAGCACTATTTGGGTTAGTGCTACTACGTCCCCCAGCTGTTCCCTGGACCTTGCCCTTATCAGGAGATCGTCCAAGTAAGGGATAATTAATACGCCTTTTCTTCGTAGAAGAAACATCATTTCGGCCATTACCGTGGTAAAGACCCGAGGTGCCGTGGACAATCCAAACGGCAGCGTCTGAAACTGATAATGACAGTTTTGCACCACGAACCTGAGGTACCCTTGATGTGAAGGGCAAATTGGGACATGCAGGTAAGCATCCTTGATGTCCAGGGACACCATAAAGTCCCCTTCTTCCAGATTCGCTATCACTGCTCTGAGTGACTCCATCTTGAACTTGAATTTTTGTATGTACAGGTTCAAAGATTTCAGATTTAGAATAGGTCTTACCGAGCCGTCCGGCTTCGGTACCACAAATAGTGTGGAATAATACCCCTTTCCCTGTTGTAGGAGGGGTACCTTGACTATCACCTGCTGAGAATACAGCTTGTGAATGGCTTCCAATACCGTCGCCCTGTCTGAGGGAGACGTTGGCAGAGCAGACTTTAGGAACCGGCGAGGGGGAGACTTCTCGAATTCCAACCTGTAACCCTGAGATATTATCTGCAGGATCCAGGGGTCCACCTGTGAGTGAGCCCACTGTGCGCTGAAATTCTTGAGTCGACCCACCACCGCCCCTGAGTCCGCTTGTAAAGCCCCAACGTCATGCTGAGGGCTTTGCAGAAGCCGGGGGGGGGGCTTCTGCTCCTGGGAAGAAGCTGCTTGGTGCACTCTCTTACCCTTTCATTTGCCTCGGGGCAAATATGACTGTCCTTTCGCCCGCTTGTTCCTATAGGAACGAAAGGACTGCGGCTGAAAAGACGGTGTCTTTTTCTGTTGGGAGGGGACCTGAGGTAAAAAGGTGGATTTCCCGGCTGTTGCCGTGGCCACCAAATCCGATAGACCGACCCCAAATAATTCCTCCCCCTTATACGGCAATACTTCCATATGCCGTTTGGAATCCGCATCACCTGACCATTGTCGCGTCCATAAACTTCTTCTGGCAGATATGGACATCGCACTTACTCTCGATGCCAGAGTGCAAATATCCCTCTGTGCATCTCGCATATATAGAAATGCATCCTTTAAATGCTCTATAGTCAGTAAAATACTGTCCCTATCCAGGGTATCAATATTTTCAGTCAGGGAATCCGACCAAACCACCCCAGCACTGCACATCCATGCAGAGGCGATGGCTGGTCGCAGTATAACACCAGTATGAGTGTATATACTTTTCAGGGTAGTTTCCAGCCTCCTATCTGCTGGATCCTTGAGGGCGGCCGTTTCAGGAGACGGTAACGCCACTTGTTTTGATAAGCGTGTGAGCGCCTTATCCACCCTAGGGGGTGTTTCCCAGCGCGCCCTAACCTCTGGCGGGAAAGGATATAATGCCAATAACTTCTTTGAAATTAGCAGTTTTCTATCGGGGTTAACCCACGCTTCATTCAATTCGTCTGATTCAGGAAAAACTACAGGTAGTTTTTTCAGACCGCACATAATACCCCTTTTTGTGGTACATGCAGTATCAGAGATATGTAAAGCCTCCTTCATTGCCGTGATCATATAACGTGTGGCCCTACTGGAAAATACGTTTGTTTCTTCACCGTCGACACTATCTGGGTCTGTGTCGACCGACTGAGGTAAAGGGCGTTTTACAGCCCCTGACGTTGTCTGAGACGCCTGTACAGGTACTAACTGGTTTTCCGGCCGTCTCATGTCGTCAACTGATTTTTGTAATGTGCTGACATTATCACGTAATTCCATAAATAAAGCCATCCATTCCGGTGTCGACTCCCTAGGGGGTGACATCACCATTACCGGCAATTGCTCCGCCTCCACACCAACATCGTCCTCATACATGTCGACACACACGTACCGACACACAGCAGACACACAGGGAATGCTCTTATCGAAGACAGGACCCCACTAGCCCTTTGGGGAGACAGAGGGAGAGTTTGCCAGCACACACCCAAGCGCTATAAATATATAGGAACAACCCTATAGAAGTGTTGTCTCCCTTATAGCAGCTTAATATATATCAAAAACGCCAAAAAAAGTGCCCCCCCCCTCTCTTTTTTACCCTGTTTCTGTAGTGCAGTGCAGGGGAGAGTCCTGGGAGCCTTCCTCGCAGCGGAGCTGAGCAGGAAAATGGCGCTGTGTGCTGAGGAGATAGGCCCCGCCCCCTATTTCGGCGGGCTCTTCTCCGGAGTTTGTGAGACCTGGCAGGGGTTAAATACATCCATATAGCCCCAAGGGCTATATGTGATGTATTTTTTAGCCAGAACAAGGTATTCTCATTGCTGCCCAGGGCGCCCCCTGCAGCGCCCTGCACCCTCCGTGACCGCTGGTGTGAAGTGTGTGACAACAATGGCGCACAGCTGCAGTGCTGTGCGCTACCTCATGAAGACTGAAAAGTCTTCTGCCGCCGGTTTCTGGACCTCTTCGCTTTTCGGCATCTGTAAGGGGGTCGGCGGCGCGGCTCCGGGACCGGACTCCATGGCTGGGCCTGTGTTCGATCCCTCTGGAGCTAATGGTGTCCAGTAGCCTAAGAAGCCAATCCATCCTGCACGCAGGTGAGTTCACTTCTTCTCCCCTAAGTCCCTCGTTGCAGTGAGCCTGTTGCCAGCAGGACTCACTGAAAATAAAAAACCTAAAAACTTTTTCTAAGCAGCTCTTTAGGAGAGCCACCTAGATTGCACCCTGCTCGGACGGGCACAAAAACCTAACTGGGGCTTGGAGGAGGGTCATAGGGGGAGGAGCCAGTGCACACCACCTGATCCTAAAGCTTTATTTTTGTGCCCTGTCTCCTGCGGAGCCGCTAATCCCCATGGTCCTGACGGAGTCCCCAGCATCCACTAGGACGTTAGAGAAATGAACATAAAAGCTTTACTAAAAGATGTGTTGTCAGCACACCATTTCCTACGTTACACATCCCAAATAAACCAGATGCTCCTAATCAGCATAATTAATAAGCAATGTATATACTGTATTTATTATGAGACACAGTATTATATTCCCCTAAATCTCCTTTCAGGAAATAAGTCTGAAACATTTGGCATGTGTCAACGTGCGTGTGTGTGTGTGTGTGTGTGTGTGTGTGTGTGTGTGTGTGTGTGTGTGTGTGTGTGTGTGTGTGTACTGCAGTTCTGAATTTGATACATCAAAAAGAGTTTTTCAACATCATTAATACATAACATTGTTTTAAACATTGCACATTGTAAAATAATAGATGGTCAGCAATAGTTTACATAGGTGCCATAAAAGAAAATGTCTGCAAACAAGGAACTAGGGTTTATTTACTAAGCATTGGATGGAGATAAAGGCCCTCATTCAGAGTTGTTCGCTCGGTAAAAATCTTCGCATCGCAGCGATTTTTCGCTTAATGCGCATGCGCAATGTCCGCACTGCGACTGCGCCAAGTAAATTTGCTATGCAGTTTGGAATTTTACTCACGGCTTTTTCATCGTTCTGGCGATCGTAATGTGATTGACAGGAAATGGGTGTTACTGGGCGGAAACAGGCCGTTTTATGGGCGTGTGGGAAAAAACGCTACCGTTTCCGGAAAAAACCCAGGAGTGGCCGGAGAAACGGGGGAGTGTCTGGGCGAACGCTGGGTGTGTTTGTGACGTCAAACCAGGGACGACAAGCACTGAACTGATCGCAGAAGCCGAGTAAGTCTGGAGCTACTCAGAAACTGCTACGAGGTGTGTAATCGCAATATTGCGAATACATCGTTCGCAATTTTAAGATGCTAAGATTCACTCCCAGTAGGCGGCGGCTTAGCATGAGCAAATCTGCTAAAATTCACTTGCGAGCGAACAACTCGGAATGAGGGCCAAAGTGCACGGAGATAAAGTACCAGCCAATCAGCAACTACCTGTCATGTCACAGACTGGATTTTAAAAATGGCAGTTAGGAGCTGATTGGTTGGTACTTTATCTCTGTGCACTTTATCTCCATCCAAGGCTTAGTAAATAGACCCTAGTTCTAGGGAGGCTAATCCCGGGATCGGGATCGGCGGGATCCCGGATTTAGGCCCAAAAATGCCGGGATTTGAATCCCGGGATTGGAGCCTCCAATCCCGGGATTCACGGGATTGCATTGCGCATGTGCAACGCAACAGCGAGGGAGGGTTGGTGTAAGTAACTTACTATTAGGCGGGCGACAGTGTTAGGCGGGCGGCAGCCATGTACACAGACCGCGGCGGCATTTCAAATGTAGCGCCGGCCGCCAGCCAAGCACAGCTGGTGGACCGGCGGCCAATCAGGGAAGCGGCCGCAGCGGCTCCTGATTGGCTGCCGGACTGCCCGTTCTGACTGGCTGATGGCCAGCACTACAATTTGAAAGGCCTCCGGCGTGCTCAGCGCGTCTTATCCATGGCTGCCGCCTGCCGCCCGTCTAATAGTAAGTGTAGTTTTACTGACACCAACCCTCCCTCACTGTGGTGCTCGCTTCAGCCTCCCTCCCGCTCAGCTTCCTACACCCTCCAGCGCTGCTCCCTAGTCCCTACACTACACCCACCCTCCAGCGCTGCTCCCTAGTCCCTACACTACACCCACCCTCCAGCGCTGCTCCCTACAGCCTCCGTGCTCCCTACACTCTTTTCCACTGCCCTCCACTCCCACTCTCCCTGCTCCCTACTGCAGTCCCGGGATCCCGGGATTGAGCGTTTTTCAATCCCGAATCCCGGGATTGAAAAAACTGCCCGGGATTGGCCTCCCTACCTAGTTCCTTATTTTGCAGACATTTCCTTTTATGGCACCTATGTATCTAGCACAGTACGCTCAGAACACATCTCTCCTCCGCACAGCACAGAGCGCAAAGTGTGCTGAGCAAGGTGGGGGGACGGGGGAACGCTCATTTCACCCGGCGGTGAAATGACAGATCTACTTGATTTGGCATGCATGCATGCCAAATCTAGAGCCGACAATAGCGATGCGCGGCTGTAGCCGGCACCCCTACATACAAAGCAATGTGTTCTTAATTTCTAAGCAATCTAGTCTAATTGCTTAGAAATTATGTGAACATCGCTCCGTGTGTACCTCCCTTTAGTAAATAGACCCCTAAATCAGTTTATTGATCAAATCGCTTTAAATTCTTAACTGCCAGTTACAACATACAGTAGATCCTAATAACCGTTTCATGGTTTCTTAAACCAAAACAGATTACAATGTAATATATTTTTTTAACCGGTGATGATCTACCCATCATTTGCAAGCATACAACCCAACATACTTTCAATTAGTACATGCAAGTGTACAATACAATGTATACATTTTTGGAATCACAGGATACATATTTTATCACACAAAACACAGCAGCCGCTTTTTGTTATTATTGTTTAGTCATATAGGTCGGTCACATCGAATGTTATTTTCTTTAATCTTATTGCAGTGAGTTTCAGGTATTAAATGTGTGCTTGACAGGCAATTTTGGAAGCTCAACCAGTGCACAGAATTTAAAAGCTAAACATTAAACACCAGTTGTTGTTTTTTCACTTTTACGGTTAAAGGCCAAATATCTCTAATTTTATGACAACCTCTGACCAATTTAAATCACGTGACTGTACAGTATGACCCATAATAGGGGATCTATCTGCTTTGCATTAGGACCACCTTTGCACAGGTGCCCTGACATAGCAGGTGGCTTATCATATATTTACAAATGCTTTTTGATCTTCTCCTGTCTAGATAACCCCCCTCCCCTCCCCCTTCACCCCTATAGGCACCTGTGTAAGCCAACAACTGATTGAGCTGTGTGCATTTTAAATATCCCTGACCATAACCAGGTATATCCATGCCGCAGCTTCATAATTATTATTTTTTATTATATGTGCGATAGAATCAGGCCACCCTTGGAGCTCTGAGCATGCTGTGAATAGGGGCTCCTTGTAATCACAGAGATTGCAGAGTTCAGGGGAGCTGCTGCGGGCACATATCCTCCCAGGCAGCTCCACTTGACTCACTGGGGCCGATTCAATTGTTTTAACCAGCAGCTACCAGTAGGGGGCAAAATGGTGAAATTCAAAAGATGCTCCATTTAGATGTCCGGTAACTGCAGGGATGACATTTCTTCTCGCAGCCACCTGAGATGTGAGAAGAAATGTGCGCTAAGTCCACATTTTGGGCGTCCCAAAGCCATGTTATGCAGCTAAACCCCATCTGTTTGGGTGTGACATGCACGATATGCATGTGCATCCAAACATCAATTGAATAGTGACAATTGATTGGGTGTCTAAACAGTCCCTTGTAGACGGGGAAAACTGGACAACCAAAACAACTGAATTCTTCCAACTGTGGCTGCACTCCTCATCCCCAGGTGACCTGAAACCATCCTTCCCAAGGCAGAACAAAACCTTCTGTCCGGCAGCGTGAAATCCTCCTCCCTGGCAGCCTGAAATCTTCTCTCCCCCTGTGCAAAATGAAATCCTCCCTTAATTAGTCCTTGGGGGTGTCACCAGAGTCCCAGAGCAGGTTCCGGTGATTTTTCCTAAAAATAAAGATTTTAGGAAAAAAAAAAATCAGACTTGCTCTGGGGGTGCATGAGAAATCACCCGGCAGCTTAAAAACCCTGCACCAAGTGATTGTTTTAATTTCTAGCCCTCGATTGAACCCCCCCCCCCCTTCCCATACTCTTCTTTATCTTTGGTTTAATGCCATCGGTGTCACATTGTCCTCAATATACAGCGCTAATAGTATGTTGTCACTTTATAAGGAAGAGGATAATAAACTACTAGAATGACTGCTACATATTATTTCTGCCACATTTATATAGTATGTCACTGGCAGCCTGCTGACAGTAACTGAGATGGTGGATTCAGAAGAACAAAATCTGAATAACTAGAAAGAAAGAAGTTCTAATACAAATGATATGAGGGTATATGCAGGTTGGTTTTGTTGAGCTTTTGCATCTAAAAGATGATAATTTACTGTAACAGGTCACTTCTACAAAAAACTATAATCCGGGGATTATGACAAAGGGATCATAATAGCGTTTCAAGTACTGAAGAGATAATGTCACAAGCGCGCAAATCATAAATAATGGCGCATCTAATCCCCAATTGTAATGTTAGAAATGACACTTTAAGTAAGTCCAACCTATAAAATATGCTCCTTCTTTCTCTAGCCCAGCATTCTTCTTGCCATTCAGAGACCTCTAAAGGAGTTTATATTAGAGTAAGATAGATACCTGTTGAGGGAAATGCCCCAGTTGCCAGATCCTTGTGTGTTTGTTCCCCCTCCCAACTAGAAACATAATATAATTATCATGGCATTAGTGACAGCAACTGTGCAAGAACCTGGTGGCCATAAAAGCACAGCTGTGAATAGCAAGTAAAGCCTTCAAACAGACAGTGAAATGGGAGAGTCATTGTGTTCATTGCAGGATATAAGGAATACAAGGGGAAATGCACACAATAACTGCTTTAACAGCAAAGCCCATAAAACTTAGTGTAAAAGGCACGGAACAATAGGCTAGATTCTACCACTACATCCTACAAGGTACTAGATCAAATTTGTAGAATGTACTTGAAAACGTAACAGTCACTACAGACAAAATAGCAGAGATATAAACATACATTTATTTATTTATTATTTATTTATTAACAGTTTCTTATATAGCGCAGCAATTTCCGTTGCGCTTTACAATTTGAAATAACAATAACAAACTGGGTGATAACAAACAGTCATAGATGTAGGAAGGCCCTGTTCGCAAGCTTACAATCTTTGAGCCCGATTCAGACATGATCGCTACTGTGTGTACATAGCGGGCGACAGGGCTGTAACTACGTGTGTGCCTGGCACACAGCGCAGTTGCCCTGGGGGCGCAAGTTACACCAGTACCTCCCGCCAGTAGTGTCAGCTAATTCACCCGCTGCCCGCCCGCCTGCCTCCGCTGGTGATCAGACTCCTGTCAGATGTGCGCTCTGCGGTGTCTGACACTTTATGGCTGCAGCCGGCAGGCACAAGGACCCAGTGCAGCTCTGTAGTGAACCGTGACCTTTAATCCGGCACTTCACCAAGGCATCATCTGCCCATCCCACTCCCTGTCGTCGGGCTCCGGGCTTACCGCGGCACATGCACAATCTGGAGCTAGACCGAGTCCCCCCCCCTTCCTTCCCCTCCGCAGTGCCGGGCACCTGCGCACCTCATCCATGCCGCAGCCCCGCACCAACTCATTCCTGCTACCCGTAACTCGGCAGCCAGTTCAGCGCGATCTGCGCTGCCACTGCCTGGGGACCACGATGTCCTGGAAGCAGTGAGGCAGGCACTTCCCCATCGCACTTCCCCGCCATCACGTCCCTCCCAGCGCTCTATTCTGGAGGGTCTCTTCTATTCAGGCTGGCCGGCAACCAGGTGATTTTATGTCTTATAACCTTTCTAAAAACTAGCTCAGTTTATTACAGTACAGTACCGCTTACCATAAGACTAATGAGGCATTATTCCACACATTCATAAAAATCCCTATCTTTGGCTCGGACCTACTTGCCTCCCACCTATTAATAAGTGGAAAAATGTGACTGTCTTTATTCCTGAACGTAGGTTCGTCCACATCTGTGATATTTTTCAATTATTGTATTCCGTACTACATAGGGTACTGACTATTCACGAGTGGAGACTGTCCTCTGGAAGTTTTTAAACATAAAATGGTCTGCCATAATGTGTAAAAAAGGGACGCTTTCTGCCGTAATGTGTAAAAAGGGGACGCTGTCTGCCGTAATGTGTAAAAAGGGGACGCTGTCTGCTGTAATGTGTAAAACGGGGGGGGGGTGCTGTCTGCTGTAATTTGTAAAAAGGGACGCTGTTTGCCGTAATATGTAAAAAGGGGGACGCTGTCTGCCGTAATGTGTAAAAAGGGGGACGCTGTCTGCCGTAATGTGTAAAAAGGGGGACGCTGTCTGCCGTAATGTGTAAAAAGGGAGACTGGCTGCCGTAATGTGTAAAATGGGGACGCTGTCTGCCGTAATGTGTAAAAAGGGAGACTGTCTGCCGTAATGTGTAAAAGGGGGACGCTGTCTGCCGTAATGTGTAAAAAGGGGGCGCTGTCTGCCGTAATGTGTAAAAAGGGAGACTGTCTGCCGTAATGTGTAAAAGGGGCTCTACCTGGTGTAGTGGTGCTACTGTGCAGCGTAATTTAAATAATGGAGACTACTGTGCACCGAAGTATGAATTGGTATTATTTTGTGGCCACGCCCCTTCCCGTGAAGCCATGCCCCTATATATTTTTTGCACGCCTGCAGCGCGTACTGCCCCCGTCTTGCATGGTGGGGCGCCAATGCCGTTTCTTGCACACAGCGCTAAAATGCCTAGTTACGGCACTGGCGGGCGATTATCAATTGACTGCATAAGCGTATGCACCGCAATGCACACCCCTGTCACCAAACAACAGGCCTCACCAAACAGCGACAAGCTGGTGCCATTCGCATACAGGAAGAGGCCGTTAGTGGGTGATAACTGACCGTTTTCTGGGAGTGTCAGGGAAAACGCAGGCATTCCCAAGCGTTTTCTGGGAAGGGTGTATAACGTCAGCTCTGGCCCCCGATCAGCCGGTTCTTTCGCACTGTAGGAGTAAGTCCTGGGCTGTGCAAAGACTGCACAAAATAAGATTTTAAACCTACTGGTAAATCTATTTCTCCTAGTCCGTAGAGGATGCTGGGGACTCCGTAAGGATCATGGGGTATAGACGGGCTCCGCAAGAGATAGGGCACCTAAAAAGAACTTTGACTATGGGTGTGCACTGGCTCCTCCCTCTATGCCCCTCCTCCAGACCTCAGTTAGAGAACTGTGCCCAGAGGAGATGGACAATACAAGGCAGGATTTAGCAATCCAAGGGCAAGATTCATACCAGCCCACACCAATCATACCATGTAACCTGGAACATACATAACCAATAACAGTATGAACAACTACAGTAACGGTCCAAGACCGATGTCAACTGTAACATAACCCTTATGTAAGCAACAACTATATACAAGTCTTGCAGAGTTTCCGAACTAGGACGGGCGCCCAGCATCCTCTACGGACTAGGAGAAATAGATTTACCGGTAGGTTTAAAATCTTATTTTCTCTTACGTACTAGAGGATGCTGGGGACTCCGTAAGGACCATGGGGTTTATACCAAAGCATCCAATCGGGCGGGAGAGTGCGTATGACTCTGCAGCACCGACTGAGCAAACGCTAGGTCCTCATCAGCCAGGGTATCAAATTTGTAGAATTTAGCAAAAGTGTTTGACCCCGACCAAGTCGCCGCTCGGCAAAGTTGTAAAGCCGAGACGCCTCGGGCAGCCGCCCAAGAAGAGCCCACCTTCCAAGTGGAATGGGCCTTAACCGAATTTGGTACCGGCAATCCAGCCGTAGAGTGAGCCTGCTGAATCGTATTACAGATCCAGCGAGCAATAGTCTGCTTCGAAGCAGGAGCGCCAATCTTATTGGCCGCATACAGGATAAACAGAGCCTCTGTTGTCCTAATTCTAGCCGTCCTGGCTACATAAATTTTTAAGGCCCTGACTACGTCCAGGGATCTGGAATCCTCCAGGTCACTTGTAGCCACAGGCACCACAATAGGTTGATTCATATGGAACGAGGAAACCACTTTAGGCAAAAATTGCGGACGTGTCCTCAATTCAGCTCGATCCACATGAAAAATCAAGTAGGGGCTCTTGTGTGACAAAGCCGCCAATTCTGACACTCGCCTTGCTGATGCTAAGGCCAACAACATGACCACCTTCCAGGTAAGAAATTTCAACTCAACCTTGTTAAGCGGTTCAAACCAGTGTGATTTTAGGAACTGCAACACCACATTCAGGTCCCATGGTGCCACTGGAGGCACAAAAGGGGGCTGGATGTGCAGCACTCCCTTTACAAACGTCTGGACTTCTGGAAGAGAAGCCAATTCCTTCTGAAAGAAAATCGAGAGGGCCGAAATCTGTACCTTAACAGAGCCTAATTTCAGGCCCATATCCACTCCTGTCTGTAGGAAGTGGAGAAGATGACCCAGATGAAAATCTTCCGTAGGTGCATTCTTGGTCTCACACCAAGACACATACTTTCGCCAGACACGGTGATAATGGTTTATCGTCACCTCCTTCCTAGCCTTTATTAACGTTGGGATGACCTCTTCCGGAATCCCCTTTTTTGCTAGGATTCGGCGTTCAACCGCCATGCCATCAAACGTAACCGCGGTAAGTCTTGAAATACACAGGGCCCCTGCTGCAACAGGTCTTCCCTCAGAGGAAGAGGCCAGGGGTCTCCTGTGAGCATCTCTTGTAGATCAGAGTACCAAGCCCTTCGAGGCCAGTCTGGGACAACGAGTATCGTCTGTACTCTTCTTCGTCTTATGATCCTCAACACTTTTGTGATGAGAGGAAGAGGAGGAAACACGTAGACCGATTTGAACACCCACGGTGTTACCAGAGCGTCCACTGCTATTGCCTGAGGGTCCCGAGACCTCGCGCAGTACCTCTGAAGTTTTTTGTTGAGGCGTGACGTCATCATGTCTATTTGAGGAGTTCCCCAAAGACGTGTTACGTCTGCAAAGACTTCTTGATGAAGTCCCCACTCTCCTGGATGGAGATCGTGTCTGCTGAGGAAGTCTGCTTCCCAGTTGTCCACTCCCGGAATGAAGACAGCTGACAGAGCGCTTACATGATTTTCCACCCAGCAAAGGATCCTTGTGGCTTCCGCCATCGCGACTCTGATTTTTGTCCCGCCTTGGCGGTTCACATGAGCCACTGCTGTGACATTGTCTGATTGAATCAGAACCGGTAGGTTTCGAAGAAAATTCTCCGCTTGTCGAAGGCCGTTGTAAATGGCCCTGAGTTCCAACACATTGATGTGTAGACAGGACTCCTGGTCTGACCAAAGACCCTGAAAATGTTTTCCCTGTGTGACCGCTCCCCATCCTCGGAGGCTCGCGTCCGTGGTAACCAGGATCCAATCCTGAATTCCGAACCTGCGACCCTCCAGGAGGTGAGCACTTTGCAACCACCACAGGAGGGACACTCTGGTCCCTGGGGACAGAGTTATTTTCCGATGTAAGTGCAGATGGGACCCGGACCACTTGTCCAGAAGGTCCCATTGAAAAGTCCTTGCATGGGGGCGTGGCCTGGCTGGCATAGAGGGAGGTCAGGATTGTGCAGAGCTCCAGCCAGCAACTTTTTAAGAGGGACCCCCTGGCCCAAATCTGAGGGCTTCTGTATAATTACACAGACCCCTAAGCCCTGCTGAACCACCCTGCATCCAGAGGTCGAGGCTGCGGAATCGGGGGGGCCCTGCGCTGCCCCCTGCGGATTGCGGCCTACCTCTGTCCCTGAAGCCGGGGCCTCGATTTTGGGGTGAGGACGGGGGACCGCCGGTTGCACAGACTTTCCCCTCCACCTAATCAGCTCTCCGGAGGTCGGACACCCTGCCCAGCAAACCCCTAAAGCCCCAGAGAGGACCGGAGACCGGGCGGCCTGCGGGAGACAGTGGCCGGGACACACAGAACGGCCGGCCGGCGGCCATCTTGTGGTTGGCGCCGCCTAAAACCCCATCATCTGCGCTGCCTTGCCGACCCCCGGCCACCGCGGACGCCTGACACCCGCCCCCCGCCTCACATACCCTCGTTTGACAGCTCCCCCACCCCGCTGACGGTGGATGGCGACCAGGAGAGCTCCGGAGGGACCTGCTCTCATCGACTGGCGGTGGCCATCTTGAGGTTGGCAAGGCACCCATCCTGCTTCATAGCTGGAGATAGGCTGTAATAGGAGCTCCCTCTGGTGGTTGCTTCTGGATTTACAGCTGCTACACATTTATCCCTATAATCCTGCCTGCCCACAGGTCTCCTATCTGACAACCGGAGGGGAATCATCATCATCATTGTATATCATCTTGAAATAACCAATGTGGAGGGGCGTGGCTTGGCAGCAGACCCGAGCGGATGTGTTGAGCTGGAGCTCCTGCCTTGGGATCAAATTTTATATTAATCACACTGTGTCACAACTGAGGGCCTGAGCTGACGGAAGGCAGCCTCAGTTGTAGGGGCTGAGATGTACCGGAACCTGGGAGGTTGCATCAGACCCCTGGACATGTAAGTAACATGAAGAGAAACCGCCCGAAGGCGTGACCACGACAACTTGAGTAAAAGTCAATGATATTTATTTATGACAAACTCCATGCATCACAGTAGCAGTAAAAAGTAACATAAAAATCAGCAGAGAAATAATAATACAGTTCCTGGGTACTACAGGGTGGCAGGGACCACAGAGCTCTGGTGGTATGAGACAGTTCTTATTATCTGCAAGTTGGAAAGTCCTTACCAGGCTCAACTGTAGCAATGAGGAAAGCCCAGGGTCGTACCAGCTGGTGTTCCAGGGAAAGCTGGACTGCTGTAGATAAAATGCTGCTGTGGGTACTGGTTAGAACCAGACAGGTGTTGGCACGGAGTGGATACTGGCTGGAACCAGTTAAATAATAAATAAAGCTTGAGAGCGATGCAATGTAGATGAAATGTAGAATTTGAGAGCGGAGAAATAATAATACCGGTGGAGAGTGGTAAACTGCAGAAAGGACACCGGCCCTTTAAGAGAAGCTGTACACTGCTGGAAGCTAAGCTGGAAGCAGGTGATGTTGTAGCTGGAAACAGGTGAGTCCAGAATGGATCGGAGAGTCAGGCTACACCGCAGATGGAATGCTGGTGCGGGTCTCTATAGCAGAAGTCTGGAGACAGGAGCTGGAACCTGGAAGACATTCACAGAAGAGAGACAAACTGGAACTAGGTTTGACAACCAAAGCACTGACGCCTTCCTTGCTCAGGCACAACCTATTTATACCTGCAGCAAGGAAGGCATTGGCTAGGCAATAATGCAAATTAATAATACTGACAACGGATTGGTAGGAATGATCAGCTGACAGAATCCAAGATGGCTGCGCCTATGCAGACACTTGGAGGGAAGTTTGGATTGTAATCCATGTGGTCTGGAAAACAGTAATGGCGGCGCCGGCCACCGGAGACAGGAGACGCCAGGCTGACAGATGCACATCCGACCACGCGGACACAGCGGAGGCCGCGGCTGACGTAATCGCCACTCTGAATGCAGAAGCTCAGGGACGGCGGCGGAGGCCGCGGGAGACGCCATGCCAGATGTATAAGGCGTTACTGTGACTGCGTCCAGAGAGACAGGAGAGGATGCGGGAATGTGCACATCAGGATAACAGATGGGATCCGGTCCTGGAGCGCTGAGCCAGCCTTAGGAGGCATCTGATAGGTAAGAAATGGCGTCCAGATACCCGGATCGTGACACACTGCCCCCTGGCGACCTGGGGTATATTCTCCTGTATAACAGAGACCCCCTGCAACAGCTGGTGAGGTTTGTGGAACCGACGGGTGTACCCTGCAGATATAAGAAGTGAGGCCTGGGGGGCGTGGCCTGGCACAGGAGAAGAGCAGTCGCAGCCTGGAGGAGCTCCTGCTTTAAAACATCAAAAATCCCCTCCAGGACCGTCAAGACCCGCTCCTATCCAATACCCCCACTCACTAACCCTCCCCTCAACACCCCGCTCTCATCAGACCAGGACCGCGGAATCGGGGAGCAACGTGGACGCTCCCGCAGATTGCGGCCCAGTCACAGAGCAAAAGCCGGGGCCTCAATTTCGGCGGCTCCCGCGCCGGAAGCCTGAGGACTCAGCCGACACCTGTCTCCCTGTCAGATCTCCCTCAACACCCCGCTCTCACCAGACCCGGACTGCGGAATCGGGGCGGCGGCTGCTGATAGCGAAAATCAAGCCTATTGCAACTCTTATCCATACCTCTGACAACCTCCTCAACATCGGTCAAGAGATACCCATACCCCCCTCACCCTGATCTCTGCTTTAGTGAGCTAGATGCCATATTTGATGAGCACCTGCAACGCACTAAATGAAGACCAGCAATAAATAACCACCTAGCACATGAGACCCACTACATCATTTACTACCTAAGCACCTAGTGTTTCTAGCCTTAACCTCCCCCTCTGGGCGACCCTGCATGGAAAAATTCTTGATACCTCTATCCGTAATGCCCGCAGGGACTGACCAACAAACCCGAGAGGACACCCCGGAAATAGACTCATCGGACTCTGATCACTCTACTACACGCTCACTTTCCAGAAGCTCCCGCAAATCTAAACCGCCTGCCAAACAACCCAAGATGAAGCACAAAGACCTACTGGCGGTACTAGGCCCTCTTCTCGACGAAAAACTAGCGGGCATAAAGGAAGCTATCGAATCATCATCAACTCTATTAACCCAACACTCCACTCGCCTGGATGAGGCAGAGCAAAGGATCTCGGCCCTAGAGGATGACCTGACTGAAGCTCAAAGATCCTTACAGGCGAAACAACTCGAAGTCGTGGATCTCTCGGATAAGCTCGATGACTTGGAAAATCGTAGCAGAAGAAATAACCTACGAGTCATCGGTATCCCCGAATCCGTAAAAGGCCACGAGCTCTTAGATCTCCTCTCGCTAGCCATCCCAGAACAACTGTCCATGAACCTCAAGGGATCTCCCCTGATCATTGAAAGAGCACACAGATTAGGCCCGGAACGGAAAAACCCATCAGGCCGCCCACGTCCGGTCATCATGAGGATCTTAAATTACGCAGATAAAATGAGACTCCTAGACCAATACCGAAAAACAGCCAATCTGACGATCAACGGAGAACGCCTTCTCATCTTTCAGGACTTCTCAGCTGTGGTGGCGGCGAAACGCAAAGAGTTTGCCCCCATATGCAGACACCTCTTTGAGGCAAAGATCAAATTCGCACTACTATACCCAGCGCGCCTCAGAGTTTTTGAAGACGGACGTCCGAAGTTCTTTGAAGATCCAGACGAAGCTAGGCTACACTTCGCCGTTCCTTCCACTTGATCACCATGTGACTCTTTTTGATTATGGCTAAACACTATCCGAACCTTCTTTTCGGGTCTCAAATGCAGAATATAAGGAGTGCGAATATCCCGCACTCATGTATATTTTCTGTTGTTTAGGTTTCCATAGTTGGAAACTACTTATGTTATTGTTTTTATGTTTTGTCAGTTGTGCCTGCCTGAGTCGGAGCCCCCTCCCCCCACTGGGAAACTCCCCCCCCCGTTCGCTGGGTCGGGGTGGGACCCCATCTTATCCTTCCAACCTTTCTAATGATATTTTTCCCGATGGGAGTGGGATAATATGCCCTCCGACTCCCACTCACAAACTCCCATAGACGTAGATCCAGTGGCCACACTACTCCACATGGTATCTTGGAACGTAGAGGGCCTTAATCACCCGGTCAAACGGAAAAAAGTGCTGGCTCATTTGAAACGTATGTCTCCTCAGATTGTATTTCTACAAGAGACACACTGGTTGGATGATCCTAGACACACCCTCCGTGCCCCGTGGATAGGGAGTTGCATATCTTCTCCCTATCACGCGAAATCTAGGGGTGTGGCGATTTTAATCCATGCCAACCTACAACACTCAATCCTCAGAAAACAGCTTGACCCAGAGGGCAGATTTTTATTATTAGATATAAACATACAAAACACGACATACACTCTCCTTAACGTATATGCACCAAATACTTCACCAGATTCTTTTTTTGCAGATCTGCTATCGACCCTTATAACCTGGGGAGGCCAAAACTTGATAGTTGGCGGAGATTTTAACACGGTCGTCGACCCATCCATGGACAGATCCAGGGTAAGTGCTACTACCTCTACTCCCCACACCCACTTGCTCTCCTCCTTCTGTACCCAACTAAACCTCCTAGACCCGTGGAGAATACTCCACCCCACCCAAAAAGACTATTCCTTATATTCCCACCCCCATTCATCCCACTCCAGAATCGACTACATCTTTACCGGCACCAATCTCCTACCCAAAATCACTTATACATCTATCGAGAATATTATCATCTCGGACCACGCCCCTATATCTCTCCGTCTCCAACTAGGATTACCACAACGCACCGCCTTGACATGGCGATTTCCAGCCTACCTCCGCCAGTCTACTGATTTTATGCTTCACCTCAAACAGTCCTGGCATAACTACACCTCAGACAATAGCGATCAACAATTAGATTCACCAATCTTTTGGGGGGCGGCAAAGGCCGTCCTTAGGGGACACATCATGTCCTATACACACGCCAAACGGAAAAAATTCTCCTCCCAACTACACGCCCTGAGCTCCACTCTCACCTCAACATACCGCAGCTACACACAACACGACACCCCCGCCCACAAAGAGGCGTACCTCTCAGCCAAGCTTGTATATGATACATTTCTCACGGAACGGGCTCAGCTCTCCTACGACTATAAGCGGAATAGACTCCACAGATGGGGTAACAACTCAGGCAAATTATTAGCAAATTTAATCAAAGGACCCAAATCCCGTAACTGGGTCAACGCGATCATGCATGCGGACAAACTGACCACCACTCCTGACCTCATTTGTTCAGAATTTAGAAATTTCTACCAATCTTTATATACCAAAGGCCCTGATGATCCTGCTGCCAACCACTCATTTTTGAAGGAAGCAGACCTCCCCATTTTGACCCAAGAGGAGAGGGACTCCCTAGATAAACCGATAACAGTGGAGGAGGTGGTGGAGGTCATTAAGACCCTACCAAACAACAAAAGCCCCGGCCCAGATGGATACGGAGCGGAATTTTACAAAATATTAAGAGACGAACTCGCCCCTACCCTCACATCACTCTATAACCATATTCTCACCTCTAAACAAATCCCCATTAGATTTAACGAAGCCACAATTATTGTCATACCAAAACCAGGCAAAGACCCCTCCCTGCCTGGGTCCTACAGACCGATCTCACTCCTTAATCAAGACTTTAAAGTCCTCACCAAACTGATGGCCAATCGACTACAGCTATGCCTTTCCCGTATTATATCGCCAGCGCAGATGGGATTTCTTAAACACAGACAATCAGTGCGAGGCATCAGAGTGGCGCTGGCAGCCATTACTCACTCCCACACCAATAATATCACAGACAACATCCTAATCAACCTGGACGCTGAAAAAGCTTTCGACAAGATCGCCTGGCCTCACTTAACAAGAGTTCTACTCTACCAGCGATTTGGCGAGACGTTTCGGGGACTGGTTGACTCTCTCTACATTAATCCATCTGCGCAGGTGATAGTTAACAATACCCCCTCCCCACCCTTTCTCCTAGAGAGAGGAACTAGACAGAGTTGCCCCCTTTCCCCCCTCCTCTTCAACATCGCCCTAGAACCCCTTATACGATATATCACCAACTTACCCACCTTTCGTGGTATAAAAATTGGCAACAGGGAAATTAAACTTATGGCGTTTGCAGACGACATCCTTATACTTACCTCCAACCCACGACAGTCGATAACAGCACTACAAGAGGCTATTGACCGCTTTTCCTCTTTTGCAGGCTTCACCGTCAATTTCGACAAGTCGGAAGCATTGGCCATATTTCCCCAGATTACTAAAGGCTGGGATACCCCCTTCCCATTCCGATGGGCTAGCACCCACATTACATATCTAGGCATCATACTACCCACTGACCCCACCCATCTATACACCGACAACATCCACCCAATTCTCATTAAGATCCAGACAGAACTTACGCTATGGCAAACACTACCCTTAAATCTCTTGGGGCGCTGTAATCTGGTCAAGATGGTTAGTTTCCCCAGACTGCTCTACGTTCTGCAGATGTTGCCCTTCATACTCTCAAAAGCTGATGTATCTCATCTCAATTCCTCGATCTCGAAATTTATCTGGGCCAATGAACGACCCAGGATAAGTCTTTTTAAGTTAACCCAAACAATACAAAACGGAGGGGTGAATCTGCCGAGCGTGGAGCAGTACAACCATGCTGGTCTCCTCCGATTCGCTGTGGACTGGATCCATGGAACGTCTACCTTTACCGACTCACTAGTCGACTCCCAATTCTGTGCCCCCCTATCCCTCAGCTACATCCTCCATGCAAACAAATCTGAAATATCTAACCTTCGTTTGGATAACCCTCTATTAACCTCTACTATTGTAGCGTGGAGACTCTCCCGCAGATCTCTTAAGCTACACCACACCTACTCACTCTTTCTCCCTTTGGTCGGAAATACACAATTCCAAAATGGTCAGGCCCACATCCCCTTTACCAATTGGCACACCTCAGGTATCACATGTATAGGAAACCTCCTCGACTCCAACAAAAGAATACTCACCTTCACGGAGGTGTCAACCAAATATGGAATTAGCCTCCGCCATCGCTTTTATTTCTACCAAATACAGGTCGAGTATCCCATATCCAAATATTCCGAAATACGGAATATTCCGAAATATGGACTTTTTTGAGTGATAGTGAGATAGTGAAACCTTTGTTTTTTGATGGCTTAATATACACAAACTTTGTTTAATACACAAAGTTATTAAAAATATTGTATTAAATGACCTTCAGACTGTGTGTATAAGGTGTATATGAAACATAAATGAATTGTGTGAATGTAGACACACTTTGTTTAATGCACAAAGTTATAAAAAATATTGGCTAAAATGACCTTCAGGCTGCGTGTATAAGGTGTATATGTAACATAAATGCATTCTGTGCTTAGATTTAGGTCCCATCACCGTGATATCTCATTATGGTATGCAATTATTCCAAAATACGGAAAAATCCCATATCCAAAATACCTCTGGTCCCAAGCATTTTGGATAAGGGATACTCAACCTGTATCACACTACATACGATCGATCCTCTCACATCTTACTGCCCCAGACCTGGTTAACTCTCTGGACGCACTTCTGCGCTCAGGGACCTGCTCCATCTCAGCAATATATACCCGCATATGCACGGAACACATACCCACTACAGACCTCCCACAAATACAAACATGGTCCACCCAAATCCCGTCAATGTCCCCGGAAAACATAGTGGATAGCTTTGCGAGCTCCCTCAAACTTATCCCTGCCAGCCTCTATCAAGAAATGGCATACAAAATACTACACAGAGCCTACATATCACCAAGGAGGAGCCATTTGATGGGCTTGTCCGACTCGGCTAAATGCTTAAAATGCTCTTCATTAATAGCAGATCTTATACACTGCTTCTGGCACTGCAGCCACATCCAAAAATTTTGGACAGAACTACACACCTACGGAACTGCCGAGCTGGGCTTGCGCTTCCGATGTACCGCCTCTTGGGCGCTATTCGGGTATGTCCGTGACCAAAACGATATTCCCTCTCGAGACACGAAACTAATTATGATCCTCTCAGCGGTGGGCAGGAAGGCCATATTACAACAATGGATATCCAATACCCCTCCCACACTACCTTTAGCTACCTCTAGACTACTATTCCTATTCACGATGGACTGGCTGGAGACTTCCCTTAACAAAGAAATATTAACCCGCACCCTGTTTCACTGCTGGAGACGATTTATCAACACACTACCCACTCCGACAAAAACAGCCATCAAACAAAGCTTTCACTGCACCACCTGGTACGGACACCAAGTTCTAGCAGATGACCCCCCCATCGCTCTTCCATAACTACACCCTAGCCCCCTCTCCTCTTCCCTACCTTCTACTCTTCTCTTGTTTTCTTGCTTTCTATTCCCTCTCATCGTCTCAACTCTGATTGCCCGCACCTGACCCTTAAGTTCTTACATCTACCTCCTCCTACTCCCTAACACTGGATATCTATCGTCTATCTCTTTTTATCACACTGTTGATGTCTCCGTGGATGGGTCGGCGGCCCCCGGGTCCTGGCAGGTACGATTAATAATGTTAATAATGTTGTTAATACGGTTAGTGTTTTTATTGTTTTAGGATTTAGCGATCCCCAAAGGGGGAGACGCATTAATATGCTTTACTGCTAGGCAAAGAATCTGCTAATTAGCAGGAACACATTAGCTGTTCCATCATATTTTATGTTTACTAATTTTGCTATTTGGTTACACAATACTATGATATAACATATATCTAAACGTATCGATGTAAAAAGTGAAAATGTGAGGTTCTCTGTTCTGGGCTTCGGATTCTATTTTCTCTTTCTTTTCATACACGACGGTTCCGGGTGGCTAATGTGGCCCCAGGTACAGTTGAATTATATGTCATCATCTGTTATGATTCAACATGCCTTTTTGACCTCAATAAAAATATTTTGGAAAAAAAGAAAAGTCCTTGCATGGAACCTGCCGAAGGGAATGGCCTCGTAGGCCGCCACCATTTTCCCCAGAACTCGAGTGCATTGGTGAACTGACACCCTTTTCGGTTTTAGCAGTTCTCTGACCATGTTCTGGATGTCTTGGGCTTTCTCTATTGGGAGAAAGACCTTCATTTGTTCCGTATCCAGTATCATGCCTAAGAACGGCAGTCGAGTTGTCGGAATCAACTGTGACTTTGGTAGATTTAGAATCCAACCGTGTTGCTGGAGCACTCTCAGAGAGAGCGCCACACTGCTCAGCAATTTCTCTCTTGATCTTGCTTTTATCAGGAGATCGTCCAAGTATGGGATAATTGTGACACCATGCTTGCGCAGGACCACCATCATTTCCGCCATTATCTTGGTGAAAATCCTCGGGGCCCTGGAAAGTCCAAACAGCAACGTCTGAAATTGGTAATGACAATCCTGTACAGCGAATCTCAGGTATTCCTGATGGGGGGCATATATGGGGACATGAAGGTACGCATCCTTTATGTCCAGAGACACCATAAACTCCCCCCTCCTCCATGTTGGCTATTATCGCTCTGAGTGATTCCATTTTGAATTTGAATCTTTTTATGTACAGGTTTAGGGATTTCAGATTCAAAATCGGTCTGACCGAACCGTCCGGTTTCGGGACCACAAATAGGGTTGAGTAGTAACCTCTTCCCTGCTGGTGCAGGGGAACCTTGATTATCACTTGCTGTATACACAGTGTTTGAATTGCAGCTAACACTACATCCCTTTCCGATGTGGAAGCTGGTAGGGCCGATTTGAAAAATCGGCGCGGGGGCACCTCCTCGAATTCCAGTTTGTAACCCTGGGAAACTATTTCCAACACCCAGGGATTCAGGTCCGAACTGACCCAGGCCTGACTGAAAAGTCGAAGACGTGCCCCCACCGGTGCGGACTCCCTCAGGGGAGCCCCAGCGTCATGCTGTGGGTTTTGGAGCAGCCGGGGAGGACTTTTGTTCCTGGGCACCTGCCGCAGCAGGTGCTCTCTTGCCTCTGCCCTTACCTCTGGCAAGGAAAGAGGATCCCCGACCTCTTTTGGACTTGTGCGACCGAAAGGACTGCATCTGATAGGGTGTTACTTTCTTTTGCTGTTGGGGAATATATGGTAAAAAATTTGATTTACCTGCTGTAGCTGTGGAAACCAGGTCCGTCAGCCCATCCCCAAACAATACATCCCCCTTATAGGGTAGTACTTCCATATGTTTTTTGGAATCCGCATCACCCGTCCATTGGCGAGTCCATAAGGATCTTCTCGCTGAGATAGCTATGGCATTGGCCCTAGAAGCTAGCAATCCAATGTCCCTTTGAGCATCCCTCATAAATAAGACTGTGTCTTTTATATGGGCTAGAGTTAGGAATATAGTGTCCTTATCCATAGTATCAAATTGATCTGTCAGCTCATCTGTCCAAGCTGCAATTGCGCTACACACCCATGCAGACGCAATCGTCGGTCTTAGCACAGCACCCGTATGAGAATAAATACCCTTTAAGGTAGTTTCTTGCCTGCGATCTGCTGGGTCTTTAAGGGCCGCTGTGTCAGGAGACGGTAGCGCCACTTTCTTGGATAAGCGCGTCAGGGCCTTGTCCACAGTGGGGGGTAATTCCCAAATCTCCCTGTTCTGCTTATGGAAAGGGTATGCCATAAAAATTCTTTTGGGGGTCTGCGGTCTCTTATCCGGAGTCTCCCAAGCTTTTCCAAAGAACTCATTTAATTCATGAGATGTGGGAAAATTAATAATCTGTTTCTTTTCCTTAAACATGTGTACCCTTGTGTCGGGGACTGAGGGTTCATCCACAATATGCAACACATCCCTTATTGCCACAATCATACACTGAATAGTTTTAGTCACCCTAGGGTGCAATTTTACTTCGTCATAGTCGACACTGGAATCAGAATCAGTGTCGGTAGTAGTGTCTTGTGTTAAGGGACACTTTTGAGACCCCGACGGGCCCTGTGAGTCGGTCCAATCTGAGGATTGACCGCCTGATGTCCCCCCTAAACCAGCCTTATCAAGCCTTTTATGTAAAGATGTCACACTTGCATGCAACGTATGCCACATGTCCATCCAATCAGGAGTCGGCACAACCGACGGGGAAACACCACTCATTTGCTCCACCTCCTCCTTGGAGAAGCCTTCCGCCTCAGACATGTCGACACACACGTACCGACACCCCACACACACAGGGATTTACCTATAAGGGGACAAAACCCCAACCAGGTCCTTAGGAGAGACAGAGAGAGAGTATGCCAGCACACACCCAGCGCTTAAAAACACTGGAATATACAACCAGATAGCGCTTTTATATGTTTATAATCGTAATCTCCACTCACTGCGTCGCCAAAGTGCCCCCCTCCTCCTTTTTCCAACCTGTGAAGCTCAGCAGGGGAGAGAACAGGGAGCCAGCGTTTTCTCACGCAGCCTCTGTGGAGAAAATGGCGCTGGTTAGTGCTGAGGATCAAGCCCCGCCCACCCGACAGCGGGCTTCGGTCCCTTCATCATATATTAATAAAATGGCGGGGGTCCGCGGATTTACTGTCCCCCAGCCTAATCCACCTTATTTATGGCCAAATCGAGGTTTATTGCTGCCCAGGGCGCCCCCCCCCTGCGCCCTGCACCCTTCAGTGCCTGCTTTGTGTGTGTGACTGGGAGCAATGGCTTACCTCATGAAGATCTGATGTCTTCTGCCGCCTGAAGTCTTTTCCTCAATACTCACCCGGCTTCTATCTTCGGCATCTGTGAGGAGGACGGTGGCGGCGCGGCTCCGGGACGAACCTCAGGTGAGACCTGTGTTCCGACTCCCTCTGGAGCTAATGGTGTCCAGTAGCCTAGAAGCAGTGCCCAACTTTACAAGCCAGCTCTGCTTCTCTCTCCTCGGTCCCACGATGCAGGGAGCCTGTTGCCAACAGGACTCCCTGAAAATAAAAAACCTAACAAAATTCTTTTTCCACAGAAACTCTGGAGAGCTCTCTGCAGTGCACCCATTCTCCTCTGGGCACAAGATCTAACTGAGGTCTGGAGGAGGGGCATAGAGGGAGGAGCCAGTGCACACCCATAGTCAAAGTTCCTTTTAGGTGCCCTATCTCCTGCGGGGCCCGTCTATACCCCATGGTCCTTACGGAGTCCCCAGCATCCTCTAGGACGTAAGAGAAAGTGGAAAAATCATTAGATTGTGAGTGAGGTGCGAACGGATTAACAGCTGTCTACTGACAGAGGGACATTTTTTTCGCATTTTGTACACATGCGTTTGCACACTTGCACGGGCTAATTTACACTCTCCTTGGGCGGTGACTATCTGATCGCAGGACAGCAAAATTAGCAGCACAGCGATCAGGTCTGAATTAGACCCAATATACACACATTTTACTGTATTTCATGTGTGTTGTGGACATATAATTTCTTCAATATTCACCTTTTTACATGTCTGCATCTATCTGCCCATTTTCCTGGTAGGTATGAAATTAATTATATTAAATAGGGCAGTATAGATGGAGTAATGGTTAGCATTACTGCCTCACAGCACTGGGGTCATGGGTAAGATTTCCACCCTAACTGTTTGGAGTTTGTATATTCTCCTCTATGCTTGTGTGGGTCCTCCCACAATCCAATAATATACTGGTAGGTAAATTGGCTCCTGACAAAAAAATAAATACAATAAAAATGAACCCTAGTGTATACATGTACATCGACAGACCAGATGGGCCACATGGTTCTTACCTGCCAACAAATTCTATGTCTCTCTCTCTATAATTATATATATATATATATATATATATATATATTATATATATATATATATATTATGTTTTTACCATATATTTAATAATGTATATACATACAATCAGGGCCATTTTTCAGACAGAACGGTATGGAACACCCTTCCTGAAGCTCTTTTGAAAAAATGACATAATCAGGAACAGCGTTCTGGATCCGCTCACCACCAGAGATGGCCACATACCGCATCCACAGCCCCGTCCCTGCCTGCCCAGCCACACTCTGCCCCCTGCCACAGGTACTCACGCAAGCAGAGGCCTCCAGGTTCCCAGCGCAGCAGCCAAGGCAGCAAGTAGGAGAGAGCAGAGGTGGGCTTGCAGGGAAGGGGGAAAAGACAAATTCCTGGGATCGCAGCACACATGGAGCCCTAGCCGGACACCGCCAGTCCCCAGCTCCAACAAGGTGTGTAGTACGATGGTAAGGTAGGACCGAGGTCAGAAGTCAGCAGCTGCATTTCAAATTCGGGGGCGTGAGCCAATGAGAAATCGTGAACCAGCAGCCAGTAAGTATTGCATTGAATTGCAGGACTGAAATGGGATGCACTGACTTTTATAGAAATCACTGGGTCTTTTTTCTCACACCCTGAGAGCAAGTCTGATTCTTTCTAAAATCATTATGTTTCAGAAAACTCACAAGGACTTGCTCTGGAACCCCAGCAGCACCCATAATGAAGAGCTCCTGAAGAAAGAAGACGCCGGAAGTCCTGGATGGGCGGCGGCTATGCAAAAGAGCTTAACAGCCGCCGCCCACCAGGTGAAGACACTGGAAGCCCTGGGGAGGCGGCGGCCATGAAAAAGAGCTTAAAGGCCGCCGCCCACCAGGTGAAGACGCTGGAAGCCCTGGGGAGGCGGCGGCCATGCAAAAGAGCTTAAAGGCCGCTGCTTAAAGGCCGCCACTCACCAGGTGAAGATGCCGGAAACTCTGGGGAGGCGGCGGCCATGCAAAAGAGCTTAAAGGCCGCCGCCTTCCAGGTGAAGACGCCGGAGGAAGATGTCGAAAGCCCTGGGGAGGCGGTGCCCCCCCCAGGTGAAGACGCTTGAAGCCCTAGGGAGGTGGCGCCCCCCAGGTGAAGACGCCGGAAGCCCTGGGAAGGCGGCGGCCATGCAAAAGAGCTTAAAGGTCGCCGCCCCCAGGCGAAGACCCTGTCTAATAAACTTTTTTTTTTGAGACAGTGTGGTGTTTTATTTTAATATTTTCTTTACAAGTGGACTACAGGTGCCAACGGGCCCTTTATGTCTGGGCATGCTGGCACTTGTGGTTCTCCAAGTGCCAGCATGCTGGGGCAGGCTTGCTGGAACCTGTAGGCCACCTGTAAAGAACAATATTAACATACAATGAACCCCGCACCCACCGCCACCAGGGGTGCGGGGCATAGCACTGGGCTATCAGCCCAGTGCTGGTTGTTGCTCGGGAGGGGGGACCCAATTTTTATTTTATGGGGTCCCCACTTTCCGAGGAATTCCAGCCCTGTGCTGACTAGCTTGGGGACTAATTAATGTTATGGCAGGGGGACCTCACACTAGTTTTGTCCCCAGCACTATATTATGCATCCCACACAGTAATGCCCCACACAGTAATGCCCCAATACCTGCTCATTGGGGTACTGCTTGTTGTCAGATGTTCTGCTCATCCTAGTCATCCCCCTCTGCAGCCGCTGCCACTGCTGCAGACTGTTCGTCAGCCTGCTTCAGGTAAAACTATTGAAAATGTCCCTTCCGAAATGGGCCGCCGCATCGAAGGAGACGGTTATTAAAGATACTAGAGCCTCCTCTACCATCTTTAATAACTGTCTCCTCACAGGCGGCGGCCATCTTGAGAGGGACATTTTCAATAGCCTGCGGGAGCCGGGCAAACAATGGCGGCGGCAGGAGGACGGATGGCGCGGGAGGGGGGGGGGGGGCGGACAGCGGCAGGCGCGCGCCCGATTTTAGGGGGCGTGTCCTAACGGAAAGGGGGCGTGGTCTCGCGGCAAGTGCCGCGATCGCAAGCCACGCCCCCGTTTTCGTCATTATGGGGGCATGAACAGCGCTGTGAGAGCTGCTGGTCATGCCCCCTCTCCCTCCCTGCCGTGAATAGACGCTGTGCGCATGCGCACAGCATCTATTCACCGCTGCTCTGCTCAGAGCAGCGAGTGACAGGGGGGCATCTCCCAACTGCCCCCCCACCCGCGGGACACTGCGACCCGCGGGTGGGACAGCGGGACAGACCGTGAAAAACGGGACTGTCCCGCCGAAATCGGGACAGTTGGGAGGTATGCCTTACGGCATGCACACAGGCTTCCACTGCGTGTGCACAGAGGACACGGCACAAACTGTCCGAAATTTGATTTATATACAGTATAATATATATATATATATATATATATATATATATATATATATATATATATGTGTGTGTGTGTGTGTGTGTGTGTGTGTGTGTGTGTGTGTGTGTGTGTGTGTGTGTGTGTGTGTGTGTGTGTGTGTGTGTATATATATATATATATATATATATATATATATATATATATATATATATATATATATATATATATATATATATATATATAGTAGCATAGGGCCGGCACTCCTCGGTAAAATGATTGCTGCGCTGGTGCCTTCACATGTACAGCTGTACAATAATATAGAATCCAACGTGCGGCACTCAGCTATAAAGAAAGAACACTGGAAACCAGTAGCGTATAACAACGTTTCAGTGCCCACAAGCTACCGTTATAACTACCGTTATTTGAACTATAATAGTGTCAGATTGCTAGAACTAGAGACCGGACAAGTTTATATCCAATGGTACATCAGTCCCCATTTAACCCATTATGGCGGAGGGGGGCGATATTGAAGCTGATTATCCCTTTAATCCAGCACTCTTTTCTGGAAGTGATGTCTTTGGATTCTCAGACGCAGAGGCAGAGATAATCTTAGAGACACAATGTTTGAATGCACAACCAGAATCTGCAATGGGCGATATCCTCTACAAAGAATTGTGGAAAATGAAAAGGAAAGAAATTGACTATCATTTCCATGCCATTTCATTAAGCGATCACTATAGAGCAAAAATTATACCAAGGGGATTACGTATGAGAAATGGCCCTACAGTGGGTAGACAGGATCCCCAGTTCTGTAGGAAATGGATAGGCATAATGAACCGCTGTTCGTTTGATTTAATGCTACTAATTATAGAATTTGCTAAGAAGGAACAAGGTCTACTGCAGGAAAAGATCAAATTATTTGAAACGCAACATGCATCCAGGTTGAGTACGGATCCGAATGGAGACTGGATGGCTAAATTAGAGACTCAAGTGGCTACATATAGACGGGAATTATTGAAGTTCAAAAAAGAAAAATACTCTAAAGTTCAACAGGACTATGAATTACATACTGTGTATCAATGGACATCAGGAGATAGGGTTAATACCAATAGACGTCCATTTTTCCGGGAGATCTGGGGGTTTCTCCTCACAGGAGAATAGTAGTACTAACAGTGATTCAGAACCGACAACTTCTGGATCAGCCCCTTCGGGTGTGCAAACCCGGGCAAAATTCTTGTCAAAAAACGGAAAACAACCAGGAGGGGGGGCCAAAACAAAAGGATCAGACCCAGCAAAGAAACCGCCGGTATCAAGGAAGAAATAATATTGAATTTATCTTCTTATGATTTGTCTCAATCAGAACGATCTTTACTAAGTAAGGGCCTCTCCTATATCCCGACTTCCTATTTCGACGACTTTAAGTGGCAACAAGAAAAACATCAATTATTTAGAAAATTAAAAATTAAAGAGTTTTTTAATAAATCTACAAAGCCAGAGGTAGCTGTTTCAGCAAACCCTATCCCTGAACAACTAAGGAAGATTATCCCGAAGTCGACATTCGATCCAAATACTAACAATTCCAGTCTCAAGACATTCATGCGTCTAGTGGATAAAGAAGTTCAAAGTGTTACAGTACGGCCTAAAGAGGTACATCCCAATTTAACTCCGGATGAAAGGAGAGCCATACAAACCCTCACTAAGAACTCTAATTTAATTATAAGACCGGCTGACAAAGGCGGGGCGATCGTCCTACAGGACCTTCAAGATTACCGCAAGGAAATTTTACATCAGCTAAATGATGGGGAGACCTATAAAGAACTACCTGGGGATCCAGTAGATATGTTCCAAAAAGAATTGGGGGTAATCTTGACAACAGCGGTACAAAATGGCATTATAGAGCAAAAATTGGCTGATGCACTGTTGCCGAAGCATCCTATAGCCCCACTTTTATACACACTCCCCAAGATACACAAGGGGGTAACCCCCCACCGGGACGCCCCATTGTCTCGGCAAGAGGATCCTTGTCACAGCCAGTATCCACTTATTTGGATTCAATTCTTCAGCCATTGGTGCAACAGCACAAGAATTTTCTTTTGGACACAACTATGTTCCTGAACAAGCTGGCCACACTGCACGAGATTCCGGAGGGTTCCTGGATGATCTGTGCAGATGTGGTCAGCTTGTACACGGTTATACCTCATAACACCTGCTTACAGGCTGTAAAGTGTTTCTTAATTGACAGTGGGATTTATGATTTGTCATTTGTTGATTTCTGTTTGACTCTTTTGGAGTTTACTCTCAAAAATAATTATTTTTTGTTCGACAAGAAATATTATATACAATTGAGCGGCTGCTCTATGGGCTCTGCTGTAGCCCCGGCAATCGCGAACATTTTTATGTTCAGTGTCGAACAACAACTATTCTTTTCTGAT
Source organism: Pseudophryne corroboree (assembly GCF_028390025.1). Taxonomy (NCBI): domain Eukaryota; kingdom Metazoa; phylum Chordata; class Amphibia; order Anura; family Myobatrachidae; genus Pseudophryne; species Pseudophryne corroboree. Next base: position 404,742,486 of record NC_086449.1, read on the forward strand.
GAGGATGTGTCGTCAAAGATTGCTTTATATACCCGTTTTATAGACGACTTATTTATTGTTTGGTCAGGATCAAAAGACATCTTTTGCAATTTAATGGAAGTTAATAATGCAGGTGAAGGTCCAATTAAATTAACTTTTCGCATGAGCCAGGAGTTCATAGATTATTTGGATGTAGATATCAAATTGATTGGTAATCAATTTGAAACATCGGTACATGTGAAGGGGACAGACAGGAATACATTATTACAATATAATAGCTGTCACCCGGCAAAACTAAAAAATACTGGGGGTAATTCCAAGTTGATCGCAGCAGGATTTTTGATAGCAATTGGGCAAAACCATGTGCAGTGCAGGGGAGGCAGATATAACATGTGCAGAGAGAGTTAGCTTTGGGTGGGGTGTGTTCAATCTGCAATCTAATTTGCAGTGTAAAAATAAAGCATCCAGTGTTTACCCTGCACAGAAATAAAATAACCCACCCAAATCTAACTCTTTCTGCACATGTTATATCTGCCTCCCCTGCAGTGCACATGGTTTTGCCCAATTGCTATCAAAAATCCTGCTGCGATCAACTTGGAATTACCCCCTCTCTTCCATACTCACAAATGCTGCGTATTTGGAGGATTAATTCTGATAGGGGTAATGCTATTAAACAGATTGACTTGTTAATCGAGAAATTATGTGTAAGAGGGTATTCTATGAACTTACTTGTTCATACTAAGGAGCGAGTGTTGCAAATGAATCGCAACACACTGCTACAAAAAATTAATTTGAAAGCACAGAATGAACGCATGCCCATAATTACTCAGTTTAATACACAATCCAGTGAAGTAAGCACAGTAATTAAAAAACATTGGCATGTAATAAAATCAGACCACCAATTGCCATTTCAGAATGTGAATCCTATGCCGTGCTATACACGTGGACAGAACCTTAGGGACCTCCTAGTACGTGCTGATATCAGTAATTGTGAAAATGTTGGACCCTCACACTTTCTCTCTAAGAAAGGTTTGGGGTGTTTTAGATGTGGGTGTACTACCTGCAGCTTTTTAATTTCAGGGGATTCCTTTTACCATTCCCACACCGGAAAAAAAAATCTAATTCGTCATCATCTGATATGTAATTCCAGCTATGTTATTTATCAAATAATCTGCCCGTGTGGTCTTTCCTATATAGGAAAGACTCAGGGGAGATTTAAGGACCGCATGGCGATGCATCGGTCAGCGATTAGGGCCGCATTAAATAGTGATAAAAAATCATAGCAATCAGTTGCTCGTCATTTTGCAGAATTCAAGCATAGCGTGGCTAGCATCAGATACCGTATGATTGACTGGGTTAAAAGACCTGCGAGAGGTGGGGATCGTAATCGGCTACTAATTCAGAGGGAGGTTCAGTGGATACATCGGTTAGATGTATTGTCCCCACGACAATGAATGAATACCTGAGCTATAGTTGCTTTTGATAGTAAAACTATTCTTAATTATAAAGTATTAGAACTAACGATTGGTGTTAAATGACCGGTGGTATTTACTATTACAGCTATTACATCTTTTAGAACCGCTGCCATTTGTTTATATGTTTCTATGGTGATGGGAATCACTTTTTGATGATGTCATCAGCCGCAGCCGGAAAGGAGGAGGGGCCGTTGGGACTCCCGGCGTGGCAGTGTTCACGGGTGATTATGTATAAAAGGTATGTAACTTGTTCGTTTATGCTTTATAAACCTGACGATAGTGCTTGCGGGCACTGAAACGTTGTTATACGCTACTGGTTTCCAGTGTTCTTTCTTTATAGCTGAGTGCCGCACGTTGGATTCTATATATATATATATATATATATATATATATATATATATCTCAGATCGGATGAAGTGGCACTCACTGTGTATTCAATGTCATCTGCTGGGGTGCCAAAATTCCAGGGAGAGGCTCGTATCCACAAGGTCCCGTAATATATTCAATTTAATAAAGAAGGCACTCACCAGACTTGTATTGAAAATGCAAAAAAGTTGTTTATCAAATCTCACATCAGACCTTTTTCCAGACCAGTGTGTACAATCGTCAGAATCACGTGATTCTGACGATTGTACACACTGGTCTGGAAAAAGGTCCGGCTTGGGACCGAAACGTCGACCAACCATGATTAAGCTGCTGATGTGAGATTTGATAAACAACTTTTTTGCATTTTCAATACAAGTCTGGTGAGTGCCTTCTTTATTAAATTGAATATATATATATATATATATATATATATATATATATATATATATATATATATATATTTATTTATTTTAAAGAATGCACTCACCAGTCTATGTCCATGGTGAAAAAGGGTGAATTTAATACAACCTCACATCATTTACAGGGTCAAGGTCAAAGTTTCGGTCCTTACCAGGACCTTTGTCAAGACCAAAGTCACAAGCTGCCACCTCCGCTGCACCAGTCATACATTGTGGAACTATAAATACCATAGATGCGGTCGCACCCACCACTTAATTAATAACTTATAAACCCCAAAACGCATGTATCAGGCACAATATGTAATCCAATGGTTTATCACCTTAAACAATGTAAGTGTATGGCTCACCCACAACAGTAGAGATTATCCCACTTTTACTATCACATACTTCTCTAGTTAACAAACCCATCGGCGAGCGCAGTGGAATGCACGCTGCCGGGTTGAAACGCACGGCGCTTCCTGCTGACAGCCACGTGCTTCCTGTCCAGCCAGTAATCACTCTGCAGTAAGCGGCGTTCACAGTGGAACGCACAACTCTGCGGTGGAGGCTATAGCCCTTCCTGTTGACACTCGTGCACTTCCTGTATCGCGAGTGCAACAGTGAAACTTCCAATGCTTGCCACTGAGTTCATTATCTTTATATATGTATCCACTTTAGATGATCAGGAGCACATTATGTATGGGTACATAGAAGTTAACAAATTACCCTGTCAACATGTGTGCTAATGCGCCTAAGCAAAACGTAGGTCATACTTGCCTACCTGATCCTCTCCATGAGGGAGAAAATGCTCTGTTCCTGGACTTTCCTGGTAATGTATGATTGCCATCACCTGTTGTGAAACACCTTTCTTATCAATTAACTAGCTCACCACAGGTGATGGCAATCATACATTACCAGGAGAGTCCAGGAACAGAGCATTTTCTCCCTCATGGAGAGGGTCAGGTAGGCAAGTATGACGTAGGTGCCTGTTCTCAATGGTCTTAAATCTTGGGTCAGAACTGATAATTGGCCAGTTCTTCTTAATGGACCTCTCTACTGTATGTAGCTTAGTATTGCAACTTGTTTTAAAGATTATGCGATTAGACCCATTGGATTGTCTGGAATTGGTCATAAGTTCATGATGTAGCTTATGGCCAATTATCAGTTCTGACCCAAGATTTAAGACCATTGGCCAAACACCTCCCTTAATGAGTATACATCGAGGCAGCAACTTGAAGGATATGTTAATAAGACCTTTTATGAAGCCTAGTCCTACATGAGAAAATATGTGGCTTCAAAAACGCCATGGCTGTTTAAAGTGTCTACAATGCACCACTTGTAGATCGATGGTGACGGAACAATACTTTTGTCATCCACTGCATGATACTAAGATCAAATTATGGCATCACCTCACCTGTTTATTGGACCATGTAATCTATTATCTGGTCTGCCTGTGTGGTAAGATGTATGTGGGGAAGACGGTTCGGACCTTCAGAGAGAGGATGAACCAGCATAGGTCTTCGATCCATTTGGCTTATACTACAGGAAAAATTGATAAGCCTGTAGCAGCACACTTCCTACAGCAGAGACACCAACTGTCAACACGAAGGTGTATGGTTATCGACTGTATCCCTCCTCCGCCACGTGGCGGTGATAGAAGTAAACTCTTGCTAAAGAAGGAAGCATATTGGATTCACTTCTTGGGAACTCTGACGCCAAAAGGACTAAATTAACAGAATTCTTTGACTATGTTTTTGTGAGGGAATTTTTTGGACAGTGCGGGCTGATCCACTATCCATTGAGCATATCAATCTCTATAACACCCTCTGATTCCTTTTGATTTTTGATGTATATGTACCATATGCATTTGTATATATTTATATTTAATTATATTGTATGTCTTTTAACTAATTTTTATTCTATTATGAGGACCTCAATCTAGAGATGTTTCTATATCACTGTGGACCTGTATTTACCTGGAGCGCGGTCAGCCCTATTTTCCTGCTTATATAGAGGCAATATGTTTTGGTGACTGCCTATATTGTGGCAGGTAGTGCAATATAGAGGAAGTGCCTTGTGCTTTGTTAGTGTTTGTTGCTAGGCAACGGGCACCCACGTTTTGCTTAGGCGCATTAGCACACATGTTGACAGGGTAATTTGTTAACTTCTATGTACCCATACATAATGTGCTCCTGATCATCTAAAGTGGATACATATATAAAGATAATGAACTCAGTGGCAAGCATTGGAAGTTTCACTGTTGCACTCGCAATACAGGAAGTGCGCAAGTGTTAACAGGAAGGGCAATGCGCTCCACTGCAGAGTTGTGCATTCCACTGTGAACGTCGCTGACTGCAGAGTGATTGCTGGCTGGACAGGAAGCACGCGGCTGTCAGCAGGAAGCGCCGTGCGTTTCAACCCGGCAGTGTGCATTCCACTGCGCTCGCCGATGGGTTTGTTGACTAGAGAAGTATGTGATAGTAAAAGTGGGATAATCTCTACTGTTGTGGGTGAGCCATATACTTACATTGTGTAAGGTGATAAGCCATTGGATTACATATTGTGCCTGTGACATGCGTATTGGGGTTAGTAAATTATTAAATGTTTAATTGGTGGATGTGACCGCATCTATGGTATTTATAGTTCCACAGTGTTTGACTGGTGCAGGGGAGGTGGCAGCCTGTGACTTTGGTCTTGACAAAGGTCCTGGTAAGGACCAAAAAGTTGACCTTGACCCTGTAAATGATGTGAGGTTGTATTAAATTCACCCTTTTTCACCATGGACAAAGACTGGTGAGTGCATTCTTTGAAGAATATTTCTATTTCTATTATTGGGACTTTGCCTGATTGGAGGGCCTCTGGATTATGCACCCCAGCAGCTGCGGATGATGGAATTGTGAGTGCAACTCTTTGTACAAAAGGATATACATATATATACACATTTATATAAAAATGTCAGTCTATCATTATTGATGTTTATAATACGTGTGTATAATAAATATATATATATATATATATATATATATATATATATATATATATATATATATATACATACATACATACATACATACATACATACACACACACTAAAGTAAATAAGTATAAATATCGGTGCCCTAGAGCCCTGCAGTTAAGCAAGTCCTGAGATGGCAGCTTGACACATTTCCACATTAGAAGGCACTCACAATAGGGACACATAGGGCCCGATTCTGAGTGTGATGCAGTCAGCAATGTTTTTCATCTGTGCATGCATTCCTAATTCAGACCTGATCGCTCCCCTGCAAATTTGCAGAGGTCTGCGATAAGATAGTTGCCGCTCATAGAGAGTGAAAACCCACCCCGCGCAAGTGTGCGAATGCATGCGTATGCCGTGCAAAAACTTTGCCAGACAGCGGACATCTGCAAATCCATTCACAGCTCACCATTGAATTATTTTTCCACTCTGTGCAGTCTGTGCGTAGTCCAGGACTTACTCTTACAGTACGATATAATCAAGCTGTTTGGGGCCGGAGCTGACGTCACACACCCTCCCAGGAAACGCTTGGGAACTCCTGCGTTTTTCCTGACACTCCCAGAAAATGGCCAGTTACTACCCGCAAACATCCGCTTCCTGTCAATCACCTTGCGTACACCTAGCGATCAGGTTTGAATTAGGCCCTTTGTTTATACAGAGTCACAGTACAAATTTAGGTTTATGCCATCGGAATTGTATTGGAAATGTAAGGAGTGGCTAATCAGTTGTATCTAATAGGAGTTTTGCAGGCTTGTATCACCAATAGTGGTTGCTGAGATGCAGATTCATTCATATTGTGTAAGTCATATTCAGATGGAAAATTTACACCTTCCATATGGCTGGTGCAAGTTTTGATGCTGCAGCCGATGGTGAGTCTGGAGGAACCAGGCGTTATTTCAGCATCTAAAGACACTGAAAATGGGTGTCTCAGTGCCTGCAGATTGGTACACCAGGGAAGAGTTTTGTAGCAGCATTAGAATAAAGACACAGATGCAACTGCGCAAGGATAGCAGCAACTGCATGTAACTCAGAATCAGGCCCCTAATAGCGGTTGGTATCAGGTGACTGGAGTGCAGGATCCCAGGGGTCACTATACCGACCCCGGGATCCCGGTCCCCATCTTGCCAGGGGGGTGAGCGCAAGGAAGCTCTTTGCGGGCTCACTGCACTTGCCATGCGTTCTATTCCTCCTACGAGTGGGAAGAGTCCCTCTTAGTAGGCATGCCGACTGTTGGACTTTGCAGAGATCGGGATTCCGGTGTCAGTATAGTGATAGGCGGTCTCCCGACCGCTGGTCACATAAAGTAACTACATCTCCCTAATAGGGAAAACATACAAAAATGCAATATTTTAGTGTATTCAAACAACTTTTGGTCAGCGCGCATGTAGGGTGCCGCCTACAAATCCATTGCATTTGCTGGTAGATAAGGCGGGCCACTTGCTTGCACCTGCCACCCAAGATGAAAGTTGACAAACAGCCCCTGGTAAAGGATGTATAGGCCAAATACAGTGATGGACAAGCGGAAAAAAAAGGGAGAATATTTACATGGAGAAGCGTCAGTTTACCCGAGAGTATGCATTAAGCCACCGGAGTTGGTTTAATTATGCACACCCCCAGAGGCGGCCCTATTTTGGTGTACAGTCACAAGAATGGCCGAAGGTGCATAAGCCCTGCACTTTTGGTCAAACCAGGCCCTGTCAAATCAGCTGAATATTAAACTTTACATAAAATTTGATCCTTGCTTGCTTTAATACTTGCTCAATATCGACCAAATGGTTAAGAGTCGCAACAACTGGATGACGATTGTATAGGTGTGCTTTACATATTACAGGTTGTGTTTGAAAAATGACAATTAGGAGACGAATGGCTGGGATTGATAATACCACCCATTACATGATTTTTAGTACTGATTTCACTTGTCTAAATGTTGAGAGGGGTGTGAAGACCACCTGCGGCACTCTAACAGACAGAATCCTGTTAGGGGCTAGGTATGTTCACCCTCCCCCACTACCACTCTAACCCTCCTTCCAGCAGCCTAACCTTACACCCCCCCCCCCCCTCCTTCCCACCATCGCAGCCTAACCCTAACCCTCGGCGGTGATGCCCAAACCTAACCCCCCCTCCGGCAGCCTAACCCCAACCCTTCTTCTGGGCTGGCCTAAAGATGCAAGAGACTCATGGATAACAAAAGAAATGGTTAAATAAATAATCTGAAGAAAAGACTGTCAACCATTTATCTATTCTACCTTTATCTATTGAGCCTTGGGGTTGTGTGGCAGTGAGCTACACAAAAGTAATTTCAACAAAGCCTAAACTAAAAACTAAATATGAGAAGTTGATGAATATTTCAGCAAGACGAACTTAAACATAACTGAAAACCAAACATGAATTTCTCACAAGACATTAAAGAAAAAGGAAGGACTCTAAAGGGGGGTAAACATGGAGAGATCCATGCTTAATTTCTATAGGCCAGTACTGACGGGAAAGTTGTGTGCAGAACGATCTTTACACAGACCGCTCAGCACATGTCTCTCCTCAGCTCAGCACAGCGCAATGTGCGCTGAGCGAGGGGGACGGATGAGGGGGGGACCCCTGGAATGAACACTGCCGATAGGGCTGGCAGATGGCGTTCCGCCCAACAAAGAATCTTTGACACTTCCGTCATGGCTTTGCAGCTTCGGGTGCCATCTTGATGATTTATGTATGCCACTGTGGTGGCGTTGTCCGACTGTACTTGAAAAGGCCTGTTCTGTACCAGAGGCAGGGCTAGTGTCAAGGCATTGAACACTGCCCGCAATTCCAGAATGTTTATCGGGAGGAGAGATTCCTCCATGGTCCACCGACCCTGAAAAGAGTGTTGTTCTAACACCGCGCCCCAACCCCGCAGACTGGCGTCTGTCATCAGAAGAACCCAGTTGGAGATCCAGAATGGACGACCCCTGCTCAGTTGTTGGTCCTGCAGCCACCAAGTCAGTGACAGATGGACCTCCGGAGTCAAGGATATCATGTGAGACCTGATCCGGTGAGGCAAGCCATCCTACTCGGAGAGAATAAACCTCTGTAGAGGGCGGGAATGAAATTGAGCGTACTTCACCATGTCGAAAGCCGACACAATGAGGCCCAGTACTTGCATCGCCGAGTGTATCGACACACGTGGGCGAGAGAGGAAGCATCTTATCTTGTCCTGAAGTTTCAGGATCTTTTCCGGAGACAAAAACAACCGCTAGTTGTGGGTGTCCAACAGTGCTCCCAGGTGCACCATGCTCTGAGCAGGGACCAGGGAAGATTTCTTCCAGTGGATGAGCCACCCGTGGGCTTGCAGGAATTGGACCGTCAATTCCAGATGACAAAGGAGAACCTCTTGAGAATTTGCCAGGAACAACAAGTCATTGAGATATGGCAGGATCCTGATACCCTGACGGCGGAGTAGGGCCGTCATGACCGCCATGACCTTGGTGAAAACTCGAGGAGCCGAGGTCAGACCAAACGGCAAGGCCTGGAATTGAAAATGTAGGTTGCCAATAGCAAACCGCAGGTATTGCTGATGCGACACTGCAATAGGTATATACAGGTAAGCATCCTGTATGTCCAGGGATACCATGTAGTCCTTGGGCTCCAAGGCCAGAACAATAGAGCGAAGAGTTTCCATACGGAATTTGGAGACTTTCACAAACAGGTTCAAAGACTTGAGGTTGAGAATGGGCCGAGAAGATCCATTCGGTTTCGGGACTAGTAAACAGCGTTGAATAGTACCCCCTGCCTCTCTGAGCCAGAGGCACCGGCACTACCACTCCCGTGTCCAGGAGGGATTGTACCACCAGATGGAGAGTCCTTCCTTTCACCGAATCCGAAGGGACGTTTGTTAAGCAAAACTGGTGAGGGGGACGTTTCTTGAAAGAGATGGTGTATCCATGAGTGACGACTTCCCTTACCCAGGCGTCCGAAGTGGTCTGTTGCCATACCTGAGCAAACCATAGAAGTTAGCCTCCCATCCCGGGATCCCCCCGAGGGAGGCCCGCCTCGTCATGCAGCAGGCTTGTCTGTTTTGGCAGCAGGCTGACGGGCAGCCCAGGCATGTTTAGGTTTGGGCTTAGTGGATTTGGAAGTGCGAGCCTGTTTTGGGTACGCCTGACCCTTTGCTTTACCTGGAGGTCGAAATGAACAAAATGATGTGCTCTTAGCCTTCGGGGCCGAAGGAGTAGCACTAAGCAGATGCTAAGTCAGTGACAATCTTGTTGAGATCTTCCCCAAAGAGAATGTTTCCCTTAAAAGGGATGACCTCCAAGGTCTTTTTCGAGTCCAGATCTACCGACCAGGACTGCAACCAGAGGATCCGGCGAGCCAAAATAGACGTGGTAGACGCTTTGGCTGCTAGGATACCTGCATCTGATGCCGCCTCCTGAATATAATGAGAGGTTGTAGCAATGTATGAAAGACACTGTTTTGCATTATCAGGAAAATTAGACTGTAGTTCCGCTTCTACTTCCTGAACCCAGGCCTCTATAGCTTTAGCAGTCCAAGAGGCCACAATAGTAGGCCTATGCACAGCTCCAGACAGAGTGTAAAGGGACTTCAAGCAACCCTCCACACGCTTATCCGTCGGTTTCTTCAGAGAGGTGACGGTAGTGACAGGCAGAACAGATGATACAACCAGACGTGCGACTTGTGAGTCCACCGGCTTAACTCTGCAGCGAGGGGATAATGAGCCAGCATTTTCTTAGACAGAGAGAATTTCTTTCCTGGATATTCTCAGGATTCCTGACGTATGTCAACTAAATGGTCATAATGTGGTAAAACTAATTTAGTAATCTTCTGACGCTTAAACTTATCTGGTTTCTTAGAGGTAGCTGGGGGTTCTTCATCATCATCAATTTTAAGAATCAGCCGTATAGCCTCAAGAGGTCAGGAACATCCACTTGGGTCAGGGATTCCCCATCAGAAGCATCTTCGTCAGTGTCTGAGGGATCAATGTATGCACCATCTTCCTCCGCTGGAGTATCTGTAACATGAGTGGACTGTGAGGATGTAAGGGCCCGCTTAGAGGACACTGTGAGGATGTAAGGGCCCGCTTAGAGGACACTTTGGTCTTAGGCGGACGAGGGTTAGGATTTTGCTTTGCCAAAGACTGATTTAATTGCTTTAACTGAGAGGACAGAGCATCTGCCCATGGTGGATTAACAGCAGGGACAATATCTGGCTGTAATGGCACAGGAGGTCCCATGGGGGCACAAGTCTAGTTACCAGCGTAGTCAGTAAACTAGAGAATGTAGCCCACGGTGGATCAGTAGTTACCCCCAACGTAGGAAACTGACTAAGGGGTACACAGCACCCAACACCTGAACCCTCAGCTGCAATATTTTCTTCAGAGACATCCGGGGCCACCGAACGCTCACCCTGACGAGCTGAGATTATATGAAAGCTTTACCGTAGGGTGGAATAGTACAATAAAAGCAGACAGATTACCTAACAAAAATCCCCCCGGATAGTGTGACTACAGACAGAGCACACACGGAGGATTTAAGAAGTAAATGGTGACTGTAAAACACAGAGAAAATACCAAAAAAAGTATATCCTGTGAAACACTATATTATATGAAAACCCTTACGCACATAGCCCCCCTCAGGGTACAGAATATAGGGATAGCAGTATATGTGAGATACACGGAATGGAAATCACACAGCAGCTATTGGCACACACACAGTCACATGTACAATGCAGAAATTATCACAGATAACAATAAAACTGCACTGGAGTAGCAATACTGCAGTAACTGTACTACACAAGTAATGCTAATTAGGTATATAGATATAGCAATACACAGTAAACACTGGATGTATATCACAGGGTACTTGTACTAAAAATAACCCTGACAAAGTGCATTTGTTCTTAACTAACACTGTCTAAAGACATGTAGAATATTTAAGTGTCCTGTAAATGCACAGTGCTGATGATGCAGGCGGCTTTACAGGGGAGACATTGCCCAGCAGTCCCAGATCAGCGCAGCTTTGTGTGTCAGGGCGCCCAAACGCTGACAGGGAGTGAGGGAGAGAGAGAGATGCAGCTCCAGAGCGGGAATATTAGCAGTAAATGACGCCCTGGGGCTGGGGGAGGGGCTACAGGTCAGAGCCAGATCCCTTTGCTGGACTTCACCACCGGTACTGCGGGCCTTAAAGAAACAGAGTTATGCAAAAATCCGACCTGTGCCAATGCCCTGGTGGCCTAGTGGGGTCCCTGCACGGCCAGTGTCCACGCCAGCGCGCACGGTCCGCCTCCCAAGGACCATGCCGGATCGCGGTTTGCAGTGGGTCCCACCTGGGGGACCCTCTTACCTCCTCCTTTCAGCGGCCACACGATCCCGGAGAGCAGCGGTGGTGTGTGTGTGCCCTTATGAGAGAACCGGAGCCCCCCTGTAGTTACCCAGCAAGCAGGGCACGGGAGTGTACAGCGCTGCGGGGAGGTGAGGGAGCCGCAGCATGATGTGTCAGAATGACACATAGCACTTTTAAGAAGACTTTCTGAAGTCTTCTTTCTTCACTTGAAAGCTCTTTTTAGGGCTGCCCAGCGCAGCCCTCCCTGTTGTTAGCCTGCACTGCAGGCACCAACTTACAAACTGAGCTCCTGTGCAGGGAGGCGGGGTTATAGAGGAGGCGCTGTGCATCTTGGTAACAGTCAAAGCTTTTAACCTGTTGGTGCCTCGGGTCAAGATCCAACTCTACACCCCGATGTTATCCCTGTGGAACCCCAGTGTAACCCACTGCAGAAATCAAGAATATTTCTGAGCCAGAAACTTTTGAAAAGAAGATGAGCAGATCCACAGCCCTCTACAGGAAATGTTTTCAACCAATTATTTCTACAGAAGTAGAGTTATAAAGCATTGACTGGAAGGGGTGAACAAACTTTGGGGTCTATTCATGAAGCAGTGAAAGGAGTGGAGAAGTGAGCCAGTGGAGAAGTTGCCCATGGAAAACAAGTGGAGTTAACATTTAGAAAGTGCATCCCTGAGTTTGCAGGAAGTGAGGCTGCTCTAATGAGCGCCGGACTGCTGATAAACCACTCCACACAGGTAATGGGAGCACATTTAAGGGTGGCCACCTGAACAGCTGGCACGAATAAGTACAAATATCTATCGGCACCACTAATTTATTGATGAATAATTAAGCGACTGCTTTGAACTGTTTCATGTCAAAAATACCTTTTCTACTAATTATCAGACACGCTGTTTGATCTCCTGCCTGGCTTATTTTACAGAGTTGAGAGTTTAAACAAGCATTAGGAGAACCTAATCTATTACTGATTAATACTCCAGTGACAATAATAGACTCTATTTATTCCTTTCTAGCTCTACTGACATGGTATAAAGGATAGTTCATTATCATTGATAGCACCACCTATCAGGATTATGAACAGTCTTTTTATAATTTTGCATTGTTGTATGTTTCAAGTACACACACACACACACACACACACACACACACACACACACACACACACACTAGTAGAGGTCTCTATCATCAGGGTCATCTTAGCTTGCTCCCGACTTTGACGTTTGTTTTTCCCGTCCTCCCCACCCCACCACCCGCTCCACTTATTGTAACCACCCACCCCAACTTCTCTGCCTCTCATCCCCCAACCCCTGCAGTGTGAGCTGCTGGAGGAGCAAAGTGGACCCTGGCTTTCATTGCGCACGCATTGTAGAGATGGGACAGACCTTAGGAAATCATTATATTGATTTTTTTTTTCTTCAAAATGACAATACATTTTACATTTTATTGATTTTTATTGATTTGTTGTTATGGAAAGTTGAAATGGAAGCTTGGGGTGAACTAGAATTTCCAACATATTAGTATATCCGCATAATAGTAAATAGAGGCCGTAGATGGCCCCTGTTTACTACGGAAGATGAAAAAGAGTTATTCGTTTTTTTTCTGAAGCAACAAAATACATACACAATCTTGCCAGTTCCTTGCATCTTTAAGGTTCTATCATATACAAGCAAATAGACAACCATTTGAAAAGGCAGACTTACTATATAATGGCTTTTGTTGTCAAGAAAATTATAATGCATAAACTAATACAAGCAAGAAAATATCAGCACTAACTGATTCCAGTTCTTGGACAAGTAATATTTATAGCTTAATATTTCACGATAAGTGACAGATCAGGCTACAGTGCAAAGGAAGCAAGAACAAAATTGCAATAGATTAGGATGTGGTTTAGGGGGCAGGGTCAGAAGGGGACAGAATTTGGCTTTATTTCAGGAAAGAATTCCTACAGTTAAAAGCCTATAACAATTAAAATCTTAGTTTCTCTTTCCACCAGTAAAGGACTCATCATGTTATGCGATATATAGCAAATTACAAGTATATGTAAACTTTAATAAAAATTTGTAAAGGATTATTATGTAGTGCAGTATGCGGATATAACTTATTGCTTACCGAAAGAGTAACTGGAAAGTTGAAGCTCAATATCAGAGTCCGTAATGGCCAAACCTTGCACTACAAATTTATGATATATTATATTACAGTACATGAATAACTTCCTGGCCCCTATGGACACTTTCACACAGGCCTTTTATTTAGGGCATTTTATTCCATCCTGAAAGGTGCAACATTTTGAAGCTTCCACAGCACAGAGTAGTGTATTAAATGCCTCACTTGTAAGAACACTGCACATGAAGAACTGAATGAGAGATTATTGAAGATCCTGTAGTACCATTTTCAGTGATTGTAAAGTCTCCTTGTCAATGGGTTGCTTTCAAGATGAATAGGAGGGCTCCGCGTACACGTTTTTAGGGGGGGATTCAATTGCTGTCTATGTGCCATTTACATACATATAAGCCAATTACAAAAGCCCCTAAATCACCACTTATTTTCTTACACATCCCTATGGAACCAAAGGCCAACTTGTGATGTAGATAGAAGCAATTTTCTGTTCCAGAACATTGTATGGAATTGAACTGTTTCTTATTTGCAATTTGACATTAAATATACTGTACTAAACCCCCAACATCTCCGTCCGGAAATCACCGGCAGTTGGTGTGGCTCTCCTATCTGAATTTTGGACTGTGCTGCAGCCTTACCTCTGGAGCCGCCACTGATCCTCAGCATTAAATAACACAATACATTAAATAAATAAGTACGTACTGTATTTCTGTATAAGGTGGAGTATGAGATCTTTTTTCATCTTTCCACCCGACAGATATTTGAAACAGACAATAGGGGTAATTCCAAGTTGATCGCAGCAGGAAATTTTTTAGCAGTTGGGCAAAACCATGTGCACTGCAGGGGAGGGGGGGGGGCAGATATAACATGTGCAGAGAGAGTTAGATTTGGGTGGGGTGAGTTCAATCTGCAATGTAAATTGCAGTGTAAAAATAAAGCAGCCAGTGTTTACCCTGCACAGAAACAATATAACCCACCCAAATCTAACTGTCTCTGCACGTGTTATATCTGCCCCCCCCTGCAGTGCACATGGTTTTGCCCAACTGCTAAAAAATTTCCTGCTGCGATCAACTTGGAATTACCCCCAATGACATCTCCAAGAACAGTACTCAGAGACAAAATCTACAACTTGTGAGTGTTTGTGATTCCAAATCAACCTTACCCTACTGTCTTCTTGGCTTTCCAGCTCATACATAACTTGCTGTCCTTGAGAACAGTTGGAATACTGGAAAAGACTGGAAAACAGTCTCCAATTGTCTTGGGTATCTGCAAATATTGCATCCTGGAAATTCACTCCATGTGGAAGCAAACTGTAATTGTCATCCATTCTACAAGAAGAAAAAGCAGTTTGGCTCATATACATCATTTTCAGTTCATAGGTATGATGAATAAATATGATTGATAACACTCAATTTTCCAAAGCAAACAAATGGAGACAATCATTTTATGAGCTGAACCATATTTGGGTTAAAAATAATAATAAAAGAAATGAGTATATAACAATAAAACCTTTAGTGATTTATCAAACCTTCTAAAAAGGAAGTGGAGGTATTGCCAAGTACAATATTACGTACAAGTTAAATGATAGTCAGAATCTGATTGGTAGCTATGGGCAACACCTCCACTAGTTCTTTTCATAAGGTTTGATAAAATGTAATTAGTTCTTGGTGAAGAGACTAAGGCGGTCATTCAGATCTGATTGCTGGGCTGCGATTTTTGCTGTCCTGCGTTCAGATAGTTGCCACCTACAGGGGAAATGTATTTTCGCTGTGAAAGTGTGCGATCCTATGTGTACGCCGAGCTGCTAAAATTTAGTGTGTGCAGTCTGTGCGCAGCCCAGGACTTACTCCTCCAGTGCGATAGAATCAGGCTGACATCAGACACCCTCCCTGAAAATGGGTGGTCTTCTGTTTGCCGGCGGTTGGGCTCCCGGCGCTCAGTATACCGGCGCCGGGAGCCCGACAGCCGGCATACCGACACTTATTTTCCCTCGTGGGGGTCCACGACCCCCATAGAGGGAGAATAAAATAGTGTGGCGCGCGTAGCGCGCCACCGTGCCCGTAGCGTGGCGAGCGCAGCGAGCCCGCAAGGGGCTCATTTGCGCTCGCCAAGCTGTCGGTAAGCCGGCGGTCGGGCTCCCGGCGCCGGGATGCTGGTTGCCGGGAGCCCGACCGCCGGCCAGCCGTAGTGAACCCCTGAAAATGCTTGGCCACGCCTGCGTTTTCCCGAACACTCCCAGTAAACAGTTAGTTACCACCCACAAACGGCTTCTTCCTGTCAATCACCTTGCGAACGAACGTGCAAATGGATTTTCCGCACCATCCCAACGCTGACCGGCGATGCCTGCTGTTGTTATCCGACGCGCGTGCGCATTGATGCGCTGTTATGACCTGATCGCTCGCTGTGCAAAAACGCACAGCAGAGATCAGATCTGAATGACCCCTTACACATTGCACAAATAACCCGGTATCGACCTGGCATATTGCCGGGTAGACACGGGTCAGTGTGCGGTGTGAAAGCGCCAAGTCCGAATTCCTGGGTCGCCTGACCCGGTAATTCAACCCGGGTTATAAGCTTTGTTATTCCCGGATTGAATACCGGGTCAGTGGCTGCGTAAACGGATTCCCGAGTCGATGCGACCCATTTACTAGATAGGGAGAGGAGAGCTCATCTCCCAGCGCCGCCTCTGCCCCCGCTGCCAGCTCCGCCCCCCGCCACTATAGCAACCGACTCGACATATTGCCGGGTCGGACAGCCAGCGAAAGGGGTAGGAGAGCCTCCGATGCCGGATCCCACCCGGGAAGGACCCGTTTCCAATTCTCGGGTGGGATCCGGCATTGGAGATGTGAAAGGGGTATAACACCGCTTTCACACTGCATCCATAATCCATGTTATTGCCGGGTTGTTGACGGACCGATCTGGGTCGAGGTGCAGTGTGAAAGCACCAAAGTGAATATCCCGGGTCGAGCAGCCCGGTCAACCCAGCTTAAAAGAAGGGTTAAACATGTCGGATCCAGCTCGTTGCGCAGTGTGAAAGCCTCGGACCCAGGATATTCAACCCTGGTCTCAGAAAAATGGGCTGATTGGCTGTTTATGTGTCTGCTCTAAGCAGTCCCCAGCACCTCCTTATATTTTCTTTGAAACCTCATCAATGTGAGCCAGAAAAGTCCATTTAAAATCACATCACAGTGTTTAACATGGGTGACCCGAGTTCAGTGTGAAAGGCACCTACCTAGGAATAACCCAGGTTGGAACTGCAATGTGAAAGGGTCTGAGCCTGCTCGGACCCGGGCTCAAATGCCAGGTACGACCTGGGTTTGCGATCTGAAAGCGGTATAAGAATTAAGGGTATAAACTGACTGTGTGTAGGGGACGGGTCCATATTAACATATTAAGCATACAAATAAGTAACCATTACATTAATGTAATACTATTGTGATTTTTCATGACCGCCACACTGAAAGTGAGCATAATAATGGATGCAAGCTGGCTAGAACAATTACAAAAACAGCAACTGTCATTTATTATTATTCAACAATTATACACTTAACATTATACTATACAGAAAACAACACAATTGATTCTCTATCTTTTTACTTTCGATGCTATAAGTGGGAACAGAATTTATTTTGTAAAAGGATATCTACAACTGTACAATATGTGCAGTGAGGCATTCTACAGGGAGAGTAGAAAACCCTCCTGATCCATTTGAGAAATGCAGGGGATGTGGTGCAGCAAATCACATCTTAACAGATTGCCATTAATTCCTGCATGATTGCTGGAGGTGGAAGGTCCACAATGATGAGTTTCATGGCAACCAGGTCATCCCCAATCCCACCTGAACAAGCCCTACTCTGACAGCACCATAAAAGAGGATAAGTATGATTAGTGATGAGCGGGTTCGGATCCTCGGGATCCGAACCCCCCCGAACTTCACCCATTTTACACGTGTCCGAGGCAGACTCGGATCCTCCCGCCTTGCTCGGTTAACCCGAGTGCACCCGAACGTCATCATCCCGCGGTCGGATTCTCACGAGATTCGTATTCTATATAAGGAGCCGCGCGTCGCCGCCATTTTTCACTCGTGCATTGGAGATGATCGTGAGAGGACGTGGGTAGCGTCCTTTCAGTTTCTATGTTCAGTGGGCTGCAAATTGTGCTGCAAATATCTGTGCTCAGTGTGCTGCTAATATCTGTGCTCAGTGTGCTGCAAGTGCAAATATCTACGTTCTCTGCCTGAAAAACGCTCCATATCTGACTGTGCTCAGTGTGCTGCAAATACCTGTGCTCAGTGTGCTAATTGCTTTATTGTGGGGACTGGGGACCAGCAGTATTATATAGTAGGAGGACAGTGCAGAGTTTTGCTGACCAGTGACCACCAGTATTATACGTTCTCTGCCTGAAAAACGCTCCATATCTGTGCTGCATTGTAGTATATAGTAGGAAGACAGTTCAGAATTTTGCTGACCACCAGTATAACTATATATATAGCAGTACGGTACAGAAGGCCACTGCTCTACCTACCTCTGTGTCGTCAAGTATACTATCCATCCATACCTGTGGTGCATTTCAGTATTGCACAGTTTGCCGACCACCAGTATATAATATATAGCAGTACGGTACAGTAGGCCACTGCTCTACCTACCTCTGTGTCGTCAAGTATACTATCCATCCATACCTGTGGTGCATTTCAGTTGTGCACAGTATATATAGTAGTAGGCCATTGGTATTGATACTGGCATATAATTCCACACATTAAAAAATGGAGAACAAAAATGTGGAGGGTAAAATAGGGAAAGATCAAGATCCACTTCCACCTCGTGCTGAAGCTGCTGCCACTAGTCATGGCCGAGACGATGAAATGCCATCAACGTCGTCTGCCAAGGCCGATGCCCAATGTCATAGTAGAGAGCATGTAAAATCCAAAAAAATAAAGCTCAGTAAAATGACCCAAAAATCTAAATAAAAATTGTCTGAGAAGCGTAAACTTGCCAATGTGCCATTTACGACACGGAGTGGCAAGGAACGGCTGAGGGCCTGGCCTATGTTCAAGGCTAGTGGTTCAGCTTCACATGAGGATGGAAGCACTCATCCTCCTGCTAGAAAAAACTTAAGAGTTAAGATGGCAAAAGCACAGCAAAGAACTGTGCGTTCTTCTAAATCACAAATCCCCAAGGAGAGTCCAATTGTGTCGGTTGCGATGCCTGCACCTCTTTTTTCTTTCATTTTTCTTTGCATCATGTGCTGTTTGGGGACTATTTTTTAAATCTGCCATCCTGTCAGACACTGCAGTGCCACTCCTAGATGGGCCAGTGTTTGTGTCGGCCACTTGGGTCGCTTAGCTTAGTCATCCAGCGACCTCGGTGCAAATTTTAGGACTAAAAATAATATTGTGAGGTGTGAGGTGTTCAGAATGGACTGAAAATGAATGGAAATTATGGTTATTGAGGTTAATAATACTATGGGATCAAAATGACCCCCAAATTCTATGATTTAAGCTGTTTTTGAGGGTTTTTGTAAAAAAACACCCGAATCCAAAACACACCCGAATCCGACAAAAAAATTTCAGGGAGGTTTTGCCAAAACGCGTCCGAATCCAAAACACGGCCGCGGAACCGAAACCAAAACCCGAAAAAATTCCGGTGCACATCACGAAGTATGATGCATGGTATGCAAAGCTAGTTACTGCATATTTACCACGGACCATAACAGTAGCGGACTGCCAGCTGTCCTCCCATGCTATCACTATCTCAGTATTGCAACAGCATATATGATAAACAAGAACAATGAACATTCAAATAAAGCATTTATTCTTATTACAACTATATAAAAATATGTATCTGTAAAAAAATTTAAAAAAATACTTGGCACCAGGTATAGGTCATATGTGGAACCAGACAATGCTGGTGATGAGGGAAATCTATGCTCTTGGCTGCTGGTAAGTCATTTTATTTGTTAAAAAACTTGTGATGAAAGAAAGTCTGTCTTTTGTGAACGACTTAAATACGTCCCAGAGACTACAGTATACCAGCCCACCTCTGGCTTATGTTATCAGATAAAGGGAGTGATTCACACCTGATCGTAGACGTGTTAAATTTAGCACATCTACCATCAGTTTCTCTGACACGCAGGGGGATGCCTAGCACAGGGCTAGTCCGCCTCACATGTCAGGCCCTGCCCTCCCCCCGCACGGGTGTGATAGCACTGCACGGTGGCGATGCTTTCACGCTCGTCAAGTAGCTCCCTACCTGCGCTGGCAGATGGCTACACGCAGCGTCCTGGCTGGCGTAACGCAGCCGCTGCAGCCTGCCCCCGCTGCAGTCCGGACACGCCTGCATTGTCCGGACCATGCCCCACCAACGGCATTCAACCGCCGTTGGCACGCCCCCTCCCGCCCTGCAACCGCCTCTGCCTGTCAATCAGGCATAGGCGATTGCACCAGTGAGATGCTTTTGCGTGCGCACTCTCCAAAGGACTTCAGACTGCGATCGCTGCCGTTGCAGTGATCGGGTCTGAATTAAGCCAAAAGGGTAATGCTGAAAATCCACAGCATTACAGGTAGTAATTAACCCATACTTCCCTATAGCATTATCATGGTCACCCCTACCGCCACCCCTCTGTTATGCAAAGTCACAAATTGTGGCATTGTAAATTGGGGGGTGGGGCTATGATGACACAATACAATAAAGTAGTAGGAGGTTGGATTGTGATGGGCGGTTTATATGTTTTCAGCGAGTTCCATCACATTTTTCCACCTGCCATAAAATCAAGGTGCACTTGGTTTCTGTAAAGATAGAAATGGAGGTCTGCACCTTAAGCATGCTAGGAGGACCACATACAGTATGTGCACAACCAAAGTGATATGCAGTGCACACTCAGTGGCTTCATACCGTAACTGCAGGTGCAGGCTTTTGTTCATACCTCAATTAACCGTACACCTGACTCCTGCACTGCAGAGCTCTTTGCAATGTGCATTATTTAATAACCATGGTAATATATGAGCTAATAACAAGCAGATATGTTTCCATTATCTAAACTACACTAGATCAATGGTTATGGATCAATGGGTTGACCTTAAAAAGGTCGACAGTGTCTAGGTCAACCCCAAAAGATTGACATGCACATGGGTGACATGGGAAAAATGTCGACATAGTAAAAAAATAGACACATAAAAGGTTGACGTGAGTTATTTTGGGGGGGAGGGGTGTAGTTTTCTCTGTAACATGACCGGGAACCCCAATTAGTGCTTAGCATCCCCTTGCATGGCTCGCTGCTGCAGGCAAGGGGCCTCACTCTGCTACCGCTGCTCTCTGCACAGGTTACTAGTCCCAGTTGTAGTCCATGTGGATGGTAAAGTATGAAAAAGTTGAAAATATTTCTTTCTTTTTAAATCAATGTTGGCATTTTCCTGTGTCAAACTATTGTCATGTCGTCATTTTAACAATGTCGACCTTTTGTCCATGTCGACCAATATTGGTCGACCTATTGACTGTTGACCTAAATAATGTCGACCTAAATAACGTCGACCAAACATCTGGATACCAGATCAATTATGTGCAACCAGTTATACTTCATGGGCCACACATGCTCCAATCATCAAAGAGTTGCACATTATGTTTAAGTTTGGATATTAAATAAAAAATAAACAAAATGATCTTGGGCATTTCATATCGCTGTTCCCTAAACATCCCAACATGCTGTTCATTCTCTACAAAACTCCCTACATGCCCTCTGACCTATACTTACATATGCACTGCCCTTCAAATGCCCACTTGTCATAAAATGCCACCACTAGCTATAAAACACCACTCACAGCACACACTTGTCATAAAATTACACATGCCTGCAAACCACCAGGGTAGATGCTAGAATCAAGTTGCCTAAAGGACTTATGACATCAGGGGAGGAGCCACATCACCAGGGGTAGGAGCTAGGCCAGTGGGATAGTTCTTCTACTATCCACGATACCAACTACTACCTTTAGTAACCCGAAGCGTGGCGAGCGAAGCAAGCCCGCGAGGGTACATTTCAGGTACCCTGTTCGGGCATGGCTCTTCCCCCTGGTGACGTGGCTCCTCCCCCTGGTGACATCAGAGGTCTCTTACCCAACTTGGATTTAGGACTAACCAAACCACCAGCGGCCATGAAATGCCACTCAACTCACATGGGTCTGGGGTTGAAAATGTTCAAGGTCCTATTTTATATGGTGCCCTGAAGCTGTAGCTCCATCCACCACATTGTTAATCTGGCCCCAGAGCTCACACTTGACATGCCCTTAAGTGCCCTCAGATACCCACTAGCCATAAAATAACACTCAGACCTCCCAACTACTATAAATACACCCACGTGGCTTCAGATCGCACATGTACTCAAAACTCCCACAGGTACAACTCATATTCCCCACCTGTTATGTAATACCCCCCAACATGCCTCTTGACCCCCCTCCCCACAGACACCATGTAACTCAGAACTCACATACCCTTCTGTATCATGCCACTCAAACTCCCACTTGCTGCCTAATCTAGTAACCTAACTATTGCCTAATAAGTACTTATGTTTAGTCATGAACTGATAAAGAATGGATGTAGACCATGTGGCCACTCACCCCGCAAACTGTCCCGACAGTGAACATGCCATCCCTAGTGTCATCTTAGCGTATAGACACACTGGGCAGCTGCCCAGGGCCCCAGGATTCTTGGCGCCTTCCAGCAGGACATGCTGATGCCTCCAGAGCTTCTTTGGAGGCAGTCAGAGAATGCTGCCTAGCTGCTGTGATTATGAATTATACGCAGAGTGGCCATACAGCATTCTCTACCTGCCTCCCAGCCTGCAGTCGGATAGTAAATGGCTGTCAACATGCTGACTGGTGGAAGCTTGGAGCTATCCACCAATTAGAGTGTTGACAGACATTCGCTGTATGGAAGCATGTGAAAAGTTGGTGCGGGGCCGCAGAGTGGATAAGTTATGATTTTTTTGTTTTTATTTATTCCCATGAATAGGTGAATAGGGGCCCCAGTGTATTGCTTTTGCACAGGGCCTACACTGCTGTTAAGATGACCCTTGCCACCCCCCAGCCTAGCACCTAGGGAGAAGTAGTACACCCCTTACAGTAATGTCATTAGAGAATACATTGTAACTCCCCTTCATTCTCTGGTGGGCTATTCTCTGCTATATGATATAGCAATATGGGTAACATACATAATTAGTGTAAATACACAGTAAGCAGACATGCTTTCATTGTCTATTACAGTAGTTCTCAAACTGTGTGCCATGGCACCCTGGGGTGCCTCAGGACACTTGCAGGGGTGCCCTGGGTTGGTTGTCCAGAACCAATTCAAAATATTTATGGTCAATGTAATAGGCAAAACCAGTGCTGGTGGCTGCCAGTCATAACATATGTGGCCAAACAGAAGCAAATCTTGTCCCTCACCACACAACTGACCCCAACGATGATATATAATAAAACAATGTTCTTAATATAATATTTATTTTTACATTTCTAATTAAGAAGTTTTTGGCCTAGGGGTGCCGTGAAAGAAATTCTGATACTCTAGGGTGCTGTGATTCAAAAAAATGTGGAACCACTGGTCTATTACATTTGATCAGTGATAAGAGATATACTTCAAGGGCTACATGTGTGTCCCTCAAACCTTCAAAAGAGCTTCACATTGCCCTTAATTTTAGCGACATCCAGTACAGCAGAGAATGAGGATGAGAATGAGCTGGGGACCAGAGAGGAAAGCTTGTCGCACAGCCTTTTACCCATCACTGCAAAAGATCAATTCATGCTATGGGGTGACAGCACTTTGCAATGTAACATTAATTACTAGAGCCCACTACAACTTGTTTATCATTTTATATTACTCTAAATAAATGAAAGCTTGGATATTACCGTACTTACCTGAGAAAGAAGAAATAGGAGTGATTCTGTACTACGGTATATGAGTAACAGTCAAAGTATCCAAGTCCAGTAATATTCAGCCTGGACCCTGCGGGTACCTCCAGCATACTGCCCCATCCCTGGTCGCAGAGCAATTCAATCTCAGCTGAATAGAAGAAGACGCTGTCTCCCGATTCATACTGCCAGGGCAGGTAGTTGTACATACTGCTAAACAGGCTGCTGTGCGTTTCTTGGTGGACAGCCAGCACCTTTGCATATAGGATAATCTGAGCCAGCTCTGATCTGCATCCCTCACTCAGGTGTCTCCAGTCAGAGGACAGCTGACAGCCCCGAGCACCGCTTCCCAACAGCACTGCAATGAACACAAGACGAAGCATGGTGGACTGACACAAGTAGAGGCTTGTCACTTTCCTGACACCTAAATGTGGGGAACAATGTTTTCCTTAACGCTAAAAAGTTTACACAAAACTTTTAAGTTCCATTGTTCCTGGCTGCATGCAGTGATGACGGATTGGTCTGTGTTTCCTCATATGCCGGCTATATGGCGCATAGCGCTGCCTAATAACATCAGTGCACTGCAAGGAAGCGCTCAGCCGCCCGGCTCAGCTGCAGCACAAGCTCTGGTTGCCGGTTACAGAACAGATCGGGTATAAGATGCCATCTCTGCTGCCCACGCCCCTTTCCTTATGACATCACAGAATACGTTCTGGGGCGTGGCCAGAAAGCTTCCCCATTCCCTAACTGCAAGCACTACAGTGCTTATAAATACACAAAGTGGCCATACAGACGACAGTATTTATAAAGATATGTACTAGTATTATACAACGATTATCATTATCCAGATGACCATTATCATTTTTTAACCTGAATATTTCATTCATTTGATTGTAATTATGTTCAGCAATATTGACAGTTATTATTGTGTTGATATGGCTAATATGTCGACATGCCAACAACTGGAAAACGTCAATGGACAGAATGTTGATATATGCAATGTCAGCATGGTGAAAATTTCGACATGTTTGTTACATACTTGCCTACCTGACCCTCTCCATGAGGGAGAAAATGCTCTGTTCCTGGACTTTCCTGGTAATGTATGATTGCCATCACCTGTGGTGAAACACCTTTCTTATCAATTAACTAGCTCCCCACAGGTGATGGCAATCATACATTACCAGGAAAGTCCAGGAACAGAGCATTTTCTCCCTCATGGAGAGGGTCAGGTAGGCAAGTATGGTTTGTTATGGTTAGCCTTAGGGTTACAGAGAAACTGACAGTAATAAGGTGGTAGCTTACTAGCCCGTTGCTCTTTCTTCCGCTAACACCGGACAGATATCGCAATGTTTAACCGACGGTCATTATCGCAGTATCCAATTAAAGGCCGTTTTTATAGGGCGAAATGCCCTCACAGTGCCAAATACAAATATGACCACAGTGCCAGATACACATATGCCCCACAGTGCCAGATACGCATATGCCCCCCCAACAGTGCCAGATACACATATGCCCCACAGTGCCAGATACACATATGCCTCATGGTGCCAGATACACACAGAGTCAGACTGGCGCATGTAGGGCCCACCGGGAGAATACAGTGGTAGAGGCCCATGTTTAGGGGTGTGACCAGTCTCTCGAGGGGGTGTGCCCAGCCACCACATTGGTTTGCCTAACCATTTTGCATGGATTGGTCCCCTAGATAAATATGTACAGTAAATACTGTAGTGCATGCATGATAATGTACTAGATTAGTAACAGCACAGTCTGAAATCTGATCCCTAGAGGAGGGGGTGGCCCCCCAGGCAGTAGGGCCCACCGGTGGTTTCCCCCATACCCCTGTGGGCCAGTCCAACCCTGGATACACATATGCCCCACAGTGCCAGATACACATATGCCCCACAGTGCCAGATACACAACTACACCCACACTGCCAGATACACATATGCCTCATAGTGCCCGATACACACATGCTCCCACAGTGCCAGATACGCATATGCCCCCCAGCAGTGCCAAATACACATATGCCCCACAGTGCCAGATACACAAATACCCCCACATTGCCAGATACACATATGCCTCATAGTGCAAGATACACAAATGCCCCCACAGTGCCAGATACACATATGATAACAGTTTTAATGCCTGTTCATGTATGAATATCAGGCTCGTGTTGCCCTAAGGGGGCATACATGAACAGGCATTAAAACTGTTATCTGGACACATGAGGAAGAAATAACATAGCAGCATTTTAGTCTGTTTTAAATTTAATTAAAGTGTGGAAAGTATATAGATATGTATACTGGCACCATTCTTGAGCAAATATAGCTGGAATAGTCCAACAATAGAGGCAAAGTAGCCCAATTGATAGCTGGAATTATCAAATATCCAGAAAGGAGTTACGGGCCCTACACACTCAGCGATGTGCCGCCGAGCTGCCCGACCACCGATACGGCAGATTAAGAAGTGCAGGCAAATATGGACGATCTCATCCATATTGGCCTGCATGCATAGCCGACAGGGCACCAGCGATGAACGAGCGCGGGGCCGCGCATCGTTCATCGCTGGTGCCTCCAGTCTGACAGATATGAACGTTATCTCGTTCATTAATGAACGAGATCGTTCATATCTTGCAGTGTAATCGCCCAGTGTGTAGGGCGCTTAAAATATATCATCACCCAGCTATTTGGAAAACAAGAATATATTCCACATTGCTATGTTGTTCTAAACAACCCTGCTATGCCACTATAAAGCAACAAATGTTACAATGTGATCACTGAATGAAGAATCAGTAAATTTTATACAAATACTGCTACATTTGTAACCCTCTATACATATCACTGGCAAAACAGTCAGTGGATACTGTATTTGAAGAATCACTAAGGGCTATAATACACACTCCGGTTTTTCCCGGATGGCAAAAAGCCGGACAAACTTTGTCCGGCTTTTTGCCATCCGGCAGAGTCTTTCACACACAACGGCTTTGAGCCGTGTGTAATGCTGTGCGCATGCGCAGCATTAGATACGGCTTGAAAAAAAAAACATGTGTGAAAGCTCCCCTTCACACACACAGTCCACTGCCCACAAAGGCGGCACAGGCGACGGCACGGTAGCCGGACCTTCCAGTGGATATTTCTGGCTGCAACCCGGCAGCCGGGCCGGGGCCGTTCAGTGTGAAAGGCCCCTACCCCTCACACTGATAACTACAATACCGGCACGGGAAAAAGCCAGATGGCTTTTTCCCGGCCGGTAAAAGCCGGCGCGTGTGTTTCAGCCCTAATAGATCTGTTATATCACAGGTATTTATCAATGTACAGAATAAAGACAGCGTACCAGCATTTTCTTTTAAACCACTTTTATCCACAAATATTTAATTTGTTTTCTACACGTTATTCTGCCTCTATTAATTTTATACTTCACTCTACATGACCCCTGGAAACTAGGGGGACATATAATACATCATATGTGATGACAATAAAGAACTCTACATCACATATGGGTAATGAAATTTCTTCTTGATTTTATAAGATTATCAATAAAGCATGAATTATGTTATTTCTAAGAAAGAATAATTAATTTTATTGTGAAAGGGAAAGAGTGCTGCTATTAAAAGTTGATTTTCTTTTCTTTTCTGTAAGTTTGTGTATGTATACTTAATCAACAAGCAGCTCCACTTACATGCACTTTATGTTGAAATATTTGCCTTATCAACATATATTATTATGCCATTAATATTCCCTGTATAATACTGACTATCAAATTCTGGTGCGGGAGTATCTCTAACTCAAAATTGAATGCTATCCTCTCCAAACAATACATTCGCCCCTGACTGCGTATGCACAGGTCTAAGTGCCATTTTCCTTAGGATCGCTCCCTGCGGCTGGCTGCTGTTTTTTAGTGTTTTTAAATGGGTTTTTTTTAACTATTAATGTTTTAAAAAAATATCAAAATTGTTGATTTTTCTAAAGAATTGAATTATGGGCCTAATTCAGAGATGTTTGCAAACCTGATAGTTTTATATCTGTGTTTGAGATCTGCGCACACTCATAACAAGGCCGAAAACCTGCCCTGGATGCAAGTGTATCTTACACTCAACTGTAGTCATGAGTCTCTCGGTCTGTAGGCATCAGTGACGTGCGGTGGGGTGAGGCAGAGCCTTTCCTGCCATACTAACGTATGTGCCAATGTTTTGACTGTATAAAGTATATGGAAAATACAAATAATTTGCTTGAAATATCTTCTTTGCATTATTCTAATAATTTTTATAGCCAAAACTCTGGAGTGATAAGTCTATGGCAGGTGAGGCAGTGCCTCAACTGCTTATCTTTTCCGCACATCTCTGATCAACACTAACCAAATTTCCATGAGTTTATACTGCTGCACCTGTGTATAATGCCCAGATGTACCCTTTGGCTAACATAATGCATGCATATCTGGCTCTGGTGCTAGCCAGTGGCTCCTAAGACATTTAACTCACCGCACGTCCCTGGTAGGCATGTCATTTGGGTTGGCTTACCATGCTATCTCTTTAAACCGGGACACTCATGAATTCTCCAGCTAATTAAAGCCAGGTGAAATGGAGGATTGCAGTCAGTTAGCCACAGAACCTGTGTAATTCATCAGTGTCCCTGCTTAAGAGGATAGTATGGTAAGCCTTCATTTGGTGGCAAAGGAAGGGAGGAGGCAGGGAGGGTAGAATGTCATAGTGTGGGGTGGAGCTTAGGAGTGTTTCAGGGCATCTATGCTCTTTACATACTGTACAGTAGTGAGCTGTGTGATTGTTGCCATGGTAGGCTGTAATATCTGTGGAACTGTCGGTCATTGGTGGTGGTGTAAGGACCCAACAAGGAGCATGGGGTAGTTGGTAGACAGCTCCTTGTGGCCTGTCGCAATAATTTATGTTATGTTTTTAATGTGATTATTGCTTTAAATTTCATGAACAGATAAAAAGGAATTGGATGAAAGGGAAAAATTGAATCTGTCATTAAGAACTGACATATTATATTGCATTACATTTTTAACCACTTAACTGACTAATATTTTCTTTTCCAAAAATGTTTATCTATAAAAAGGGCTATTAACACCTGATCCAGTATAATTTTTTTAACAAAAATGTAAAATCAAATTTAAATAGCTATTTTTAAAATAATCTGAAAACTTAAAAAAAATCTACATATTTTGGACATTTTTAAAATTGTTTTATAGTTTAAGAGAAAACTTTACTGTGTTAGCAGGGGTGTGGGGGGGGGGGGGGTGGATGGGATGGAGCTATGGGAATGGGACAAAGCAGCAAGGACATAGTCATGACAGATCATGGGGCAGGCCAGGCAGAGTGGAGGACAGGTTGGGGGCGAACAGAGAGCAGAGATTGAGGTGGCCAGTTACAAAATCAGTTACAATATACCAGTGTGTGTGGTGTGATTCCCTTGTTTGAATTTTGGACTGTGCTACAACCCCACCTCTGCAACTGTCACTGGCAAGGAAATCCAGGAACAGAGCATTTTGGTACATAATGGAATGGGTCATGTTGGGGGTATGAAAGGCTATAACATTAGATATCAGCCAATGGAGTAAGTAAACATGAAGGGAAATAGCTCTGCAGATAAGGCAATATAAGACATATCCAACTCAGCCAAGAATGGACACTTAGCATCTGGAATCCAGACTGGAAACAGGAACATGGATGGCTAGCCACAAGCTGGACTGGAGTACTGGCTAAGCCCTACCTATGCTAGTAAGTTGTAGCCAAGAACAGGACCAAGAATGGTAGCGGCTGTATCGGAATACTCAGGGCAGGCTCCAGGCCTACTAACACCTTGAGCGAGAAAATTTCCAAGCGACCTCTCCCCCCCCCCCCCCCCCCCCCATTGCGCGCGTCAAAGACGCAAGTGCTCCTGGAAAAATGGGCGTGACCTCACAACTTTATATTATCAGACTATGAATAAATATATTTTAACACCCCCTCTACACACACAATTAGAAGCCTTACACATAATGCCCACAGATACACATAATGACCCCAGTAGTGCAGTGCCAAATCTATATACAACCCCAGTAGTGCCAGATACACATTATATGCCCCCAGCAGTGACAGATACACATATGCCCCCAGCAGTGCAGTGCCAGATATACAGTATATGCCCCCACAGTGCCAGATACATATTATATGCCCCCACAGTGTCAGATACATATAATATGCCCCCACAGTGCCAGATATATATGATATGCCCCCACAGTGCCAGATACACATTATGTGCCCCCACAGTGCCAGATACACATTATATGCCCCCACATTGCCATATACACATAATATGTACCCAGCAGTGCCAGATACACATAATATGCCCCCAGTAGTGCAGTGCCAGATACACATTATATGCCCCCACAGTGCCAGATACACATATGCCCCTAGCATTGGAGTGTCAGATACACATTATATGCCCCCACAGTGCCAGATACATATTATGTGCACCCACAGTGCCAGATACACATTATATGCCCCCACAGTGCCAGATACATATATATCCCCACAGTGCCGGATACACATAATATGCACCCAGCAGTGCCAGATACACATAATATGTCCCCAGTAGTGCAGTGCCAGATACACATTATATGCCCCCACAGTGCCAGATACACATATGTCCCCAGCAGTGCAGTGCCAGATACACAATATATGCCCCCATAGTGCCAAATGCACATATTATGTCCCCACAGTGCCAGATACATATAATATGCTCCCCACATTGTCAGATACACATAATATGCCCCCACATTGTCAGATACACATAATATGCCCCCACATTGTCAGATACACGTACCCCCAGAGTGCAAGATACACGTGCCCCCAGAGTGCCAGATACACGTGCCCCCCAGAGTGCCAGATACACATGCCCCCACAGTGCCAGATATACGTGCTCCCAGAGTGCCAGATACACGTGCCCCATGTAACATTGCTCACCACAGCGGGCCACTCCTGCTGCTCCTGCTGCTGCTTCTGTGTGAGGGGAGGAGAGCACCTATCCTTGTGTATCAATGCCTATTTCCCCATAGATTGTAAGCTTGCGAGCAGGGCCCTCCTCCCTCTATGTCTGTTTGTTTTTACCCAGTTTTGTCTTATAATTGTGTCCAGTTGTAAAGCGCAATGGAATTTGTTGTGCTATATAAGAAACTGTTAATAAATAAATAACCTAATTTATAGACTCTTTAATGTCTGGGGCCCATGAGCAGGAATCCTCCCTTGTTTTCATACGATATCTGTAGTTGCACCATTGAAACCATTGAAGATGGGGACACAAGGGCATAGCTACCATAGGTGTAGGCAGTGCAGCTGCTATAGGCCCAGAGCTAAGAGGGGCCTGCCTTCCCTGTCACAGTTACATATGTTATATTCATTTTTCGCCATTCGGTGGTACGTAGGGGTCCTTGTAAACTTTTTCCTTGCCTGCAATATATTTGGGTATGTCCCTAGACTTGCTCATTGTAGTGTGGTATAAAATGAACTGGAGAGCATTTTAATGTTATATAATATGAACCAGGATACTGTAATGAGACACAATATGAATGAGGAGCACTATATATCATAATGTGAATTGGGGGTACTGTGAGGCATAATGTGTACTGGCAGCTCTGAAAAGTGACATAGGGTGAACTTAAGCACTACTGTGATTCATAAAAGAAACTAGGGCACTACTATGGGGCATAACATTAAATAAGGCTCTACTATGGTTCAGAAAATGAACTAGGGCACTATTATAGGGCATAAAATTAAAAACTGCTGCAGAGAAGTGTCTCTCTAGAAGCATTGGGACTGAGGCCCCTTCAAAATGTTGCTATGGGGCCCACAAAGTTCTGGCTACGCCCCTGTGGGGACAGGAGGACAAAAAATAAAAAGCTGCTTTAGCGTTTCAAATTCGTGGTGAGAATGAACTATGTTTTCTATAACCTCCACAGGTGGGATTACAGATGTGCCAATGGCGTGCTATTAATATTTTTGTTGTAATGAGAATGTGACTCATAATATACCTGTCATTACATGATATGTCCCTGCAGTATAAATGGAGTAAAGCTAGTTTTCGATGAAGGGCTACATAAAATTCGGGTGGTATTCAGTTTACCAGCTGTTGGGATTCCGGCGCCGGAATCCCGACACCCGGCATACTGACAACTTTTCTCCCTCTTGCGGGTTCACGACCCCCCGGGAGGGAGAATAAATAGCGTGGCGCACGTAGCATGCCACCGTGCCCGCAGCATGGCGAGCGCAGCAAACCCGCAAGGGGCACATTTGCGCTTGCCCAGCTGCCGGTTTGCTGGCGGTCGGGATCCCGGCGCCGGCATGCTGGCCGCTGGGAGCCCGGCTTCTGGCATACCATACTACACCCATAAAATCCTAATACTCTAGAGCAGGGATGGGGAACCTTCAGCCCTCCAGCTGTTGTTAAACTACACATCCCAGCATGCCCTGCAACAGTTTTAGCATGGCCAAATAGCAAAACTGTAGCAAGGCATGCTGGTATGTGCAGTTCAACAACAGCTGGAGCGCCGAAGGTTCCCCATCCCTGCTCTAGAGATAAGAGAAAATACAGATATCCAAAGATTAACAATTACTGGACAGGTCCAAAAAATATGAAATAAAGTTCCCACACTGCCACAGTTACACCAACATAAATCGGTGATGAGTGGTTTCATTGAATATAATCGAACCGGTGTGAAATTAAGTTGGTGCAGTAGTTTATAAAATGCTTCTAGTGAGACATGCACTTAGATAGATGGAAAAAGACTGATAGACTGCCTTCCATTCCACATCCAAAATGGTGCATGCAAGGTCCACTTTCCATTTGACCTGAAAGGGGAATTTCTTTTGGGTCTGAGAATTATTAATGAGGTTATACCATCTAGTTATGCCCTCTGTGCTATCTTTTGTACAGTATTTGGGGATAGAGAGAATTTTAGGTGGGGGTGGTGTGGTCTGCGACCACCAATGTCTTAGTTGTAGAAATTTAAAAACGTCTTTATTAGATATGGAGAATTGAGAATGTATTCTGGCGAAACGGAGGAGAAAGCCAATCTCAGCAATCTCGTTAAAAGTGACAATTCCTCCGGATATCCACGCGTCGAGTATTCATATCCGGTTTAAAAGACCCGCTAGTTAAATCTGAAGAAGGGAGGGGGGGGGAGATTTTGTCTAATTTGGACCCTAAATCTAACCATGTTTTCCGAGTGGCCTGCACTATATATGATTTAGTGGTGAATGATTTGCCCTCGCTTGCTGGTAACCATAACAGATATGTTAATAGGAACGGATACACCATGCCCCGTTTCAAACAAACCCAAGGTTTGGGATCATTCAGGTTGAACCATGCTCCAATTTGAGAAAGGATACTTGCAGATCGATAGAAATGCAAATCCGGATATGCCAAACCCCCTTCTGATTTAGGAAGAGACATCTTTCTGGTTAATCTCGGTTTCTTATCATGCCAAACATATCTAGTGAAGACAGAGCTACATTTTGCTAGTAAGTAACTAGAAAGAGTAATAGGGATAGTAATGAACAGGTAGGCTTAGGAAGTATCATCATTTTTAAAGCTGCTATACAGCCTAACCAAGGCACGTGATGTATTAACCAATCCGATAACAATTGTGAAATCTTTTGTAAGAAAGGGAGATAATTTACCAATATTAGATCTGTCACTTTTGGGATGATCTGCACTCCTAAATATTTAAGGCTTTATCCTGCCAGTCAAACGAATAAAGTACTTTTAAAGTATGCAGAAGATTCGGAGGAAAATTAATGGGTAGGCAATTGTTTTAGTGTTATTCAATTTATAAAAGGACACTTTAGAGAATTCTTCCAGGAGTACATGAAGATGTTGTAATGATAATAGTGGATCTACTAATGTGAGTAGGACATTGTCTGCAAATAGGCATACCTTATATATGTTTCCATAAAGGTCCAGGCCTTTTATCAAATCACATGATCTGATTTTTTCTGCAAGGGGTTCAATCACGAGGACAAAGACTAGGGGACATCTGGGACAGCCTTGGCGGGTGCCATTTGTGAGTTAAAAGTTCGGTGAAGCATCCCATTCACGAATACCTGCACCGTGGGATTAGAAAACAAAACTCGTATAGAAGTCAATCTACCACTAAATACGTATTTGTGTAGTGCTGCTTGAAGATAGCCGCAATGAATTCGATCGAATGCCTTCTCCGCATCCAATGAAAGCAAAAGGAGCAGAAGATCTGAAGCGGAGAAGTCATCTATGACATTAATAATACTTCTTGTATTATCAGGTGATTGTCTACCCGACACAAACCCTACCTGGTGTTGATGTAATAGAAATGGGAGTAAAGGGCTTATTCTCTTTGCAGTAAGTTTCACAATTATTTTAATATCCGTATTTAAGAGTGCAATTGGATGATAGTTGGACATGAGGATTGGGTTTTTACCAGGCTTTGGGAAGGAATTTCTTCTGGAAGATTTCTGTACTCGGAGGCATGATTAAAAACCCACACTAGAGTAGGGATTAAATAATCTTGAAAGCATTTGTAAAATTTATTGGAATAACCATCGGGACCTGGGGCTTTATCTAAGGATAGAGAGTCGATAACTAACCAGTGGCATAACTACTGCTCCCGCAGCCCTCGCGGTGGCTTGGGGGCGAGGGGCTGCGGGGGCGCCACTGATTTAGCGCAGATTGACATGCGGACGAGCGTCCACATGTCAATCTGCGGTCTCCTTCCCTCCGCTGCTGTAAGGAGGGACACGGAGGGCACAGCGCGCGCCTCTCCCATGTCCCTCCTGGGTCTCTGGCAGGTCTAATAAAGGAAGTGCCGTTTGTGAGCTCTTATTGGCTCACGAACCGGCACTTCCTTTAACAGACCCGCCGGAGACCCAGGAGGGACACAGGAGAGGCGCGCGCTGTGCCCTCCGTGTCCCTCCAACACAAAGGAGCGGGGGGGGAGAGCGGGGGAGCGCGGCACTGGGGGAGCATATGTGGCAGGCACTGAGGGGATATATTTAGCACTGGGGCACGTGAGTACCTGGCACTGTGGGGGAATATCTGGCACTGGGGGCATATGTGGCACTGGGGGGGTATATTTGGCACTGGGGGCACGTGAGTACCTGGCACTGTGGGGGAATATCTGGCACTGGGGGCATATGTGGCACTGGGGGGTATATTTAGCACTGGGGGCACGTGAGTACCTGGCACTGTGGAGGAATATCTGGCACTGGGGGCATATGTGGCACTGGGGGGGTATATTTGGCACTGGGGGCACGTGAGTACCTGGCACTGTGGGGGAATATCTGGCACTGGGGGCATATGTGGCACTGGGGGGTATATTTAGCACTGGGGGCACGTGAGTACCTGGCACTGTGGAGGAATATCTGGCACTGGGGGCATATGTGGCACTGGGGGGGTATATTTGGCACTGGGGGCACGTGAGTACCTGGCACTGTGGGGGAATATCTGGCACTGGGGGCATATGTGGCACTGGGGGGGGTATATGTGTACCTGTCACATGGGGGGGGGGCTATATTTGGCACTGGGGGGCATGTGATTACCTGGCACTGTGGGGGACTATCTGGCACTGGGGGCATATGTGGCACAGGGGGGGGGGTATATGTGTACCTGGCACATTGGGGGGGGCTATATTTGGCACTGGGGGCATGTGAGTACCTGGCACTGTGGGGGAATACCTGGCACTGGGGGCATATGTGACACTGGGAGCACGGCCCTAGCAACAAGCACTACCCCCTAGCAACGAGCATGACACCCAGTGCATGAAACCCCTGGCAACGAGCATGACACCCAGAGCATGAAAATCCCTGGCACCGTGCATGGAACCAAGAGCATGAAACCCCTGGCAACGAGCAGGTAATTTAAAAGTAATTAGAAGCCTTACTGTAGAACTTAATGTGTAATGGGCATTACGGTGTGTGGCATAATGTATCACAGACATTGCGGTGTGTGTCATAATGTGTCACAGGCATTACGGTGTGTGGCATACTATATCACGGGCATTGTGGTACAGTATGTGGTATAATGTATCAGGGGCATTGCAGTGTGGCATAATGTATAACGGGCATTGCGGTGTGTGGCATAGGGTATAACGGGCATTGCGGTATGTGTCATAGGCATTACGGTGTATGGTATACTATATCACGGGCATTGTGGTATGTGGTATAATGTCTCAGGGTCATTGCAGTGTGTGGCATAATGTATCACGGACATTGCGGTGTGTGTCATAATGTGTCAGGCATTACGGTGTGTTGTATACTATATCACGGGCATTGTGGTATGTGGTATAATGTCTCAGGGTCATTGCGGTGTGTGTCAATGTGTCACAGGCATTGTATGTGCTATAATGTATCAGGGGCATTGCAGTGTGTAGCATAATGTATAACGGGCATTGCGATTCCTGTCATAATGTGTCACAGGCATTACGGTGTGTGGTATAATGTGTCTGGGGCATTACGGTGTGTGCATATTGTGTCATGTGCATTATTGTGTGTGGCATAATGTCTAAGGGCCATTGCAGTATGTGGCATAATGTATACTAGGCATTACTATAAGGAGGAAAAATGACAAATAATGTAAGGGGCATGAATCAGGATTATTTTTCTTTCCTGTGGTGGCTAACGTCTGGGCGTGCAGGTTGCAAAACTGGGGTATAAGGTAGTCTTTTCCTGCAATACCACGCCCCTTTATGCGAAGCCACGCTCATTTCAACGAAGCCACGCCCCCTGTTTGTCCCTCTACTAGTGCCAATTATGGGGGATATGGAGGGGGGGGGGCGCCGAAGACTTTTTTGGCTTGGGGGAGAAACATTTCTAGTTACGCCACTGTAACTAACCCTATTTCCACGTGGGACCATGGTCTCTCTAATGTCAGGAGGGTTTCGGAGTTTATTGACAGTAGCTGAATTTCTTTTAAAAAGGACTTGATAACCTCTGTAGAAGGCTGAGGTATCGAAGCTTTTCCTTTTAGATTATAAAGGGTGGAGTAATAGCCAGCGAAAGCATTAGCTATATTAATTGGGTCTGTAACTTTAATGGATGTTAGGTTGTTAATTATTTTCACTCGATCACTAGCTTGTTTCCCTCTTAATTTCCTCGCTAGCATCCTGCCCACCCTATCTCCTTATACATAGAATTTCTGTTTTAATTTAAAAAGTTTTTTTTGTACTTCTTTAATAGACAGTTTGTTCCATTCCTCTCGGGTATTAAGGAGATCGCAATAGATTTTTTTATTAGTTGGAGATGATTTCAGCTGGCTTTCTAAATCTGCGAGTCTCGCTTCTAATTCCACCTGATGCCTACGGGATGCCTTGCTAATGTGTGCTGCTGTTTGTATTGTAGCCCCCCTGATGACTGCTTTAAGGGCACACCAATTTGTAAATTGAGACATATCATCTGGATTATTTGTGTCTGAAAATAGGGTAAGTGTCTGTGAAATGGCTTGTTTTGCTTCTAAATCAGTAAGAAGGTGATCACCCAGATGTCAGGGTCTAGGAGGAATTCTAATTGAGGTAATTTCCCATCGTAGGAAAATAGTTGAATGATCTGTCCAGACTACTGGCAGGATAGAAGCCTTTTTTATTTGTTGCAATGTCCACTTACAGTATCTGATAAGGCTATCTTATCTTGAATAAGAACCATGGACTTGGGAGACAAGGGTATAATACCTACTAGCAGGGTTCTTAGCTCTCTATATATCATATAGTTCATATTTATATAGTGTATGCCTAAAAGATATGGAATGGTCACATGTCTGAAGAGAGCGAACAGAACGTTGGGTTGATGATGTATCCACTGAAGGATCAAGGACCATATTAAAATCACCTAATATCAAAACTGAACATGCGCTGCATTTTTGGAGAACTTTACAAAACTTCCTTAAAAATGGGATTTGTTTGGAGTTGGAAGCATAGAGCACCGCCAGAGTGATAGGTTTATCTTCTAATTTCCCTACTAAGATTAGGTACCTGCCCTCCTGGTCTAAGACCTGCTTGTCTAAATGAAATCACATGAATTAGAAATTAGTACAGCGCAGTTTACAGTGGACCACTTGGTGAATTTTCTAACATTGACCCCAGAATGGCCCATACTTGGGTTTTTACCAAACACCCCAAAAATTTCAGTAGGGTGCAAAAAACTACTACTATTTATTTCCTCTGTAGCCAAAAAATGTATATTACAACAATGGATTTGTTCCACAACTCCATCACTTAAGATGTTTAAAGAAAAATTATTTCAAATGTTTAAACTTGAATGGACTGACACTACGCTTCACAAGGACTCCCAAACTGAAAAATTATTTTCAATATGGGAAAGTTTTACCTTACCGATAGAAACCAGACAGCAAATACATAAATGTTTCCATATGACCCTTTAGTATGAAACTAGAATATTCATACAAGATCCACCTATCTCTTTAAATTATGGAGGAAGTCTCGGACATGCATGGCTTTTACCCTTATACCTGCCCTACCTTTCCCTTCACCCTCTCTTTCTTTTTCTCTTTATTCTCTATAGCCTCTATCTTCTTTTCTAAACCCTACTTATACTCTTCTTTTTCTTTCTTAGCTTCACCTTACAATTAGTCTTCTCTTTTTCTCTAATTTTTGTGTATTTAACCAAAGTCTCATAATATCTGGTATCTCCGAATTTATACTATCCAAACTTGTAATGTGGATTGAATCACACTTAAGAGATTTCTCATTAATCAATATTTAGGCATATGATAACTATGATCAAAAGAAGTCTCCAGATGTATTATTGTTTCAAATATACGCTGTTTATTCGCAACAAATCACCAAGAGACTTTATTTGGATGCATGATATTGTTGTTTATTGGATATCGCAATGCTAATCTTCACTGTATTCTTGCAACACAAGAACCAACATATGTATCTATTTCGTTATATCTGGAAGAAAATGTATGCATTAATTCTTTACTGTATGGTTCAATGGTTGGAACTTATTGTGAAATTTGCAATAAAAACACTTTAAAAGAAATTAGTACAGCTACTAGTGATTTTTTCGCAGGGCCATTGATCATGTAGCAGTGTGGGAATCTACTATTAGTAAACGGCGTTGGAGACGTGCATATGAAATAAGTTTCCTGTAGAGCAACCAAATGGGCCTTACATTTAGCAAAACGATTCAGAGCTAATCTGCGTTTATTAGGAGACTTCAGGCCCTTGACATTTAATGAAAGAATATTAACCATAAAGTAATAGAGAAAAAAGATTGCTATGAAATGTGAATCTTAATGTCAAAATTTTGTATACGACCTCACTTGTGTCTACCAAAACTAGTAAACAACATAACACAAAGAGAACATTTCTAGGGAAAGTCAGGATAAATGGGAAATAGAAAAAAAGAAGAGAAAAGGCACCACATGGATGCCTTCTGAGGATGCCTAGAGAGGCAACACAAGAGGGTCATGGCAAGCAATTCACCCTCCTTTGCTCCCTAAAAGTACTATATTATACTAAAACATGTTAACATTTCTAACTACTTATTGAGGTGCCTCAAACAACAGAGCAAAGTGGTAGTCAAATAAAGTTACATCCTTCATATGGAACATACTAAACCCTAGCCAATCACTGTTAATTCAAAGCTCTAATCTATAATGATGGATATAGTCAAACCAATGGATATAAAGCATTCCGTAAGACCAGCATGACTATATCCATACCGATGATATGCTTTAAAGAGTAACACTGTAGAACTATTGAGAAAGGTAGAAGTGGCTCAAAATATTGATAATGTCCATACAGAAAACTGAATACACGCAATATATATTGAAATGATCTCCAGAAGAGCATAACAAAAAAGGTGCATTTAAGTCGATGTCAGTGGACTTAGTACTATATACTCCTAAAATACTTTTGTGAATACTATAAAAGTCCGATCAAATAACAATT
The DNA here is from genome assembly GCF_028390025.1 of Pseudophryne corroboree. NCBI lineage: Eukaryota > Metazoa > Chordata > Amphibia > Anura > Myobatrachidae > Pseudophryne > Pseudophryne corroboree. The sequence goes on from NC_086449.1 coordinate 404,781,992, forward strand.
ACCATCTAATGCCAGTATACTCATATGACCTGTTTTAACAGAGTTGGCATCAGGTCGAACTTTTTTAGGGAAGTCCCACTTGTACAGAATATCAGCTTTTTGCAACGCTTTAGTGATTGGGTAAAAGGACCTCCGCAGAGCTAATGTTGCAACTGAAAGGTCACCGAATACCTGGAGATCACCCAGAATAGGAGATGAAATATCCGAGGGCAAAGCCTCCCAAAGAATTTGCTCTTTTATGTGATAGTAGTGTAAACGCATCAGAGTGTCTTTAGGAACATCTTTCGGTGCATTCCTTGCATTTGGGAGACTGTGAAAACGACGGTCTAGAAGAAAATTATTAATGGAGATTGTAGGCAGAAGTTTCATGAATAGATCCGTCACAGAATGTTTTAGATCAGAATTGCAGACAGATTCGGGAAATCACAAATTTTGATATTGTGACTTGACCTGTCCTCCAGGTCACATGTTTTTCTTCTCAGGTCCGAGACTTCAGACTGTATTTCCTCACACCATGTAATCAAGTCATTATGGGATTTGACAACTTCCTCCAATTTGTTATGAAGATGTTCTGTGCGCTGACCCAGAGCATCTTCTGACTGTTGGCATGTCTACAGTGACGCTGTAAAGTCAGCTGCTCTATCAGCCTTAAAGGAGGCTAAAAGCTGTTTCATAGTGCCCAGTGTAAGGGGGCATCATCACCTAGGTCGTGTTTCTTAGTGAAGTCTGGGGGAATACGGTCTGAGGTTGTTCCTTGACCTTGAGACTGTATCTGCCATTCCTGAACTCATAAAAAATTCTGAGCAGGAGGGAAATGTTTGAAAAAATTAACTGTTGGTACAATCTTGCATGAGAACTGGAAATCGGCAATACTTTCAGTTTAATTTTTACTCTGAAACCTGAAGTCAAATCTTTCTGATGTTTAGGCGGCATGACCTTAACACACAAGAGTCAGCTCACATATATTTAGAGAGGATAATTAGGAAAAATGACAAAAGGAACCACCAGTCCAAGTTTCCATACTATTAAAAATAATTCACAGCACATAGGAGCGAAGGAGGGGCATAAACCCGACTCACCGTGGATACATCTCTTAGCTCTCAACACTCTCGACTCTTAAGGGCTCTCTTTACATCCCTGGGATAATGGCAGCCCCAGTGGTTTCCCTAGTGAGTTATGAAATAGGAGGGTAGATTAGTATGTTACCAGGGGTCCTACTATATCAGGCTGTTTTGTGTTGAGAAAAAAACAGGATCTGGTATCTTGTAATTTCTGAAGTACTGATATTGTACTGTGAGGTGAAAAAGACAAAAGCAGCACTTTAATTACATACAGCTGTCCTTGCCCTCCGAGCCTAATTTCACTCACTTAGGCTATTTTAAAGATGGGAATCTGTCCCCCTTGTAAAGAGGGTAATATCATTTACTATGGAAGCCTGGTATTAAATTTAAAATGGTAACTGCTTCCAGAATGTAAGACTGCCTGGCGTGTCTCCCTTCTCCAGGGTACAGCTCTCAGCCCACCATGCTTTGATCTCTTAGATTGTAGGGGACAGGGACTCACCACCCAGCCGCTGACCTCTTATCCCCCTCCCTCTCCTTGTCCCTGCAGCCACGAGCAGGTGCGTGCGATCTCTGTCATGTACTTCCGGCTCCAGCTTCCCACGCAATGTCCCAGCTTACAGCGGGAGTCAGTCCACAGCCCGCGGGAAGGTATGGTACCCTCCCCGACTCCGTAACCAACACCCCTGTCTTCAGGGGAGCTACCCACAGACACTGGAGCGGTCAGAAGGTGTTTTGGGTGCTGGGAACAGGTGGCTTTATGCCGTGATACGGGAGAGCTCACACTAAGTGCAAATCATCCACTATGGCTGCTAAGCCACGCCCCCGTGTCCAATCACTTTTGTCTATAGTGTACATTCACACCAAGCGCTGTTTGTTTTTATCTGTCTCAAATTATAAATGGAGCTTTAAACTATACTCACAGAACCAGAGAAACAGAATTTGTCAGCAGATAAGAACCACTTGGCCCGTCTAGTCTGCTCCTTATTTAACCATATTGTTGCTTGAAACCCAATCTGAGGCAACAATATGGTTTAGTCCAATTGTAAACAGCAGTTTAAGAAAATATAAATACAAATATCAATAAATAATAAGATTGGGAGATTTTATATATGTAGCACTTGAACATAATAGTTTTAACTTTTAGAATAGTTTCTAAAGTTTTTGTAAAATGTTTAGGTTTATCAATTTTGCATGAGTACTGGAAATCGACAATACTTTCAGTTTCATTTTTACTGTGAAACCTGAAGATGAGAGAAAAAAAACATGTTTTACATTTTAATAACATACTTCTTGCTCATTGTATTCCAATTTGAAATATTAACTAATAGGCCCAAATGTATTAAGCTTTAATGAGTGATAAAGTAGAGATGGATAAAGAGTGATAAATGACCAGCCAATTATCTTCCGAATTGCCATGTTACAGCCTGTGTTTGAAAAACTACAGTTAGGAGCTTGGATAAATGTTTCATACTTACATGGCCAGTGAGACCGTAGGCAAATGCAAGGAGGAGGGGGTTTAAATGTCCAGAAACCCACCCTTCCTCACAGGGGCGTAGCCAGAACTTTCTGGGCCCCATAGCAACATTTTGAAGGGCCCCTGTCCAATGCTTCTAGAGAGACACCTCTCCACAGCAGCTGTTAATGTTATGCCCCATAATAGTACCCTAGTTTATTTTTATTAATTATAGTAGTACCCTAGTTCACGTTATGTCACATTGTAGAGCTGCCAGTTTACATTATGCCAGACAGCACCCCCAATTGACATTATGACATACAGTGCCCCAGTTAATATTATGCCACACTATAGTGTCCCCAGTTCATACTGTGCCACATTATGGTGCCCTAGTTCTATTTTGTAACATTACAGTGCCACCTGTTCAGAATATGCTACATTATGGTGCCCCAGTTCATATTATGGTGCCCTCCAGTTCATTACAATGAGCAGGTCCAGGTGTTTAACTAGTTATATTGCAGGACCCAAGGCAAAAGTTTGTAAGGACCACTATGTACAATACTTACCTATGTTGAAAAATGTATAACACATGCAGGGCCAGTGCTGGGGTGTACTGCGCCCCCCTGCAAACTATAAATGTGCACCCTCCCTCCCATAACTTGTCAAAGAAACACCGCACGCCGGAGGCACATGACACAAAAAAGGGGTGTGGTTTCACAAAGAATGGAAGTGGCCACACAATAGAACCACCCAATTCAAATTATGCCACAAAGTAGCAATCTTATTCACATTACACTGCATGTAGTGCTCCTGAATCACATTACACCACATAGTAATGTCCCTTATTCACGTTACGACACACATTGTAGAGCCCTTTATTCATGTTACTTCAGACAGTAGTACCCCTTATACACAGTACACCACACATTAGTGCCCCTTATACGCATAATGCCCACAGTATAAGCGCATCTTACACTTAATGCCCACAGTAATGCTACTTTCATGCAATGCCCAGTTATACCGCTTACACATAATGCCCAGAGTAATGCAGATTACACATAATGCCAACAGTAGTGCCCCTTACACATAATGCCCAAAGTAATGCCACTCACACACAATGCTCATAGTAGTGCCACCTACACACAATGCCCACAGTAGTGCCTCTTGCACATGATGCCTATAGCAGTGACCCTTACACATAATGAGTCTCACCTACACTCCCATCACTGGTGAGGCAGTGAATGACATATGGGGTAGTAATGAGGCAGCATGGCAGTCAGAGCTGGCCAGTACCGGTATTAATAGTCTGCTTAGACGCAGGACACCTAATTTTCTTGGGACCATACAGGATAAACAGAGAGTCTGATTTTCTGTGACGAGCAGTCCTCTTCACATAGATTTTCAGAGCCCTTACAACATCCAAGGACTTTGATGAAATTGAGGAGTCAGTAGCAACTGGCACCACAATAGGTTGGTTGATATGAAAAGAAGACACAACCTTTGGAAGGAACTGCTGATGTGTCCGGAGCTCACCTCTATCTTCATGGAAGATTAAGTAGGGGCTTTGACAAGACAAAGCCCCCAACTCCGACACACGTCTAGCAGAAACTAAGGCCAACAATGTGACAGCCTTCCATGTGAGAAACTTGACCTCAACCTCCTGTAGAGGCTCAAACCAATCCAATTAGAGGAACTGTAACACCACATTAAGATCCCAGGGTGCCATAGGCGGCACAAAGGGAGGCTGGATGTGCAGAACCCCTTTCAAGAAAGTCTGAACCTCAGGGAGGGAAGCCAGCTGTTTCTGGAAGAAAATGGATAAGGCCAAAATCTGGACCTTTATGGATCCCAAACTCAGACCCATATCCACACCTGCTTGCAGGAAGAGGAGAAACCGTCCCAGTTGAAACTCCACCATAGGAAACTTCTAGGATTCACACCAAGATACATACTTTTTCCAAATGCGATGGTAATATTTAGACGTTACTCCTTTCCTAGCCTGTATCAGGGTAGGAATAACCTTGTTCGGAATGCCCTTCATGGCCGTCAAACATAGCCATGGTAAGTCTTGATAAGCGAATGGCCCCTGTTGCAGAAGGACCTCCCGAAGAGGAAGAAGCCTCGGCTCTTCCAGCAGTAGATCCAGAAGATCAGCGTACCAAGCCCTTCTTGGCCAGTCCGGAGCAATGAGGATTGCCTGAAATCTTGTTCTCTTTATGAGTTTTAGATTCCTTGGAATGAGTGGAACTGGAGGAAACACGTACACTGACTGGAACACCCACGGAGTTACCAGGGCATCCACCGCCACTGCTTGTGGGTCTCTTGATCTGGAACAGTACCTCTGATGTTTCTTGTTGAGATGGGAGGTCATCATATCTATTTGAGGTACACCCCAAAGATTTGTCACCTCCGTGAACACCTCCAGATGGAGGCCCCACTCTCCTGGATGGAGATCATGTCTGCTGAGGAAGTCCACTTCCCAGTTGTCCACTCCCGGAATGAAGATTGCTGACAGCGCCAATGCGTGCCTTTCTGCCCAGAGGAGGAATCTTTTTACCTGTGACATTGCAGCACTGCTCTTCGTTCCGCCCTGTCGGTTTATGTAGCCCACCGTCGTTACATTGACCGACTGCACCTAAATGGCCTAATCTTGTAGAAGATGTTCCGCTTGTAGAAGACCGTTGTATACGGCCCTTAGTACCAGAATGTTGATTGGAAGAATGGATTCCAGACTTGACCACCTTCCTTGGAAGGTTTCCCCTTGGGTGACTGTGTCCCAAGCTCTGAGACTTGCATCCGTGGTTAGAAGGATCCAGTTCTGAATCCCGAACCTTCGGCCCTCTAGAAGGTGAGGCAATTGTAGCCACCACAGGAGTGAAATCCTGGCTTTTGGCTACAGACGTATCCTCTGGTGCATGCGCAGATGAGTCCCCGACCACTTGTCCAGGAGATCCAGTTGGAAGGACTGTGCATGAAATCTTCCATACTGAAGAGCCTCGTAGGAGGCAACCATCTTCCCCAAAAGGCAAATGCACTGGTGAACCGATACCCGGGAAGGCTTCAAGACATCCTGGACCATAGTTTGCATCACCAATGCTTTCTCCACTGGTAGAAATACCCTCTGCACTTCCGTGTCAAGGATCATCCCCAGGAAAGACAATCTCCTTGTCAGCTCCAAATGTGACTTGGGAAGATTCAGGATCCATCCATGTTTCCTGAGCAGTCAAGTCGTGAGAGCAATGGACTGCAACAACCTCTCCCTGGAAGATCAAAAAAGGAGTTACCAAGAAATGGGGAATTGGGCGCTGTTGGGTACTGTGGCTCTAATGCTGCTGCTAAAACGTTTGGGATAGTCACGCCCAAACCATACAATACAGAAAAAACAACAACAAGTAGCAGCGCTAGTGTAGTGGTGAATTAATAAATGGTAATAGGAAGGATTGAGTGATAAATATTTCACATTTAATGGGGTATAAAATTAGAACAAAATAAAACCATATATATGTAGAGAATTCATAACAATAAGCATTAAAAAATTAGAATAGGGTCAAAGTGGTTACTGCCAATGTCAATGTATCACATTCCTGTTGATAATGAACTGGATAGCAGAAAGTAGAGACAGACTGACAGCGCAGTCTCACCAATCAACTTTACCAAAGCCACTAGAGGTGTAGTCCCTTAAGAATGTCTCTTGAATCAGGTCAAAACCAGGCAAGTTCTGGGGATCCTCAATTAGCGCGGTGTCCTCCTTAGGTCTAAAGGGTTGGTGATGCTCCAAAAAGATTAATCGTCTCACTTGTATTCTGCACGGTTCAAACTCCAGTATTGGTCCGGATACAGTTCGGCAGTGAAATTGGAGTAAATAGTGACCCAAAGTAGCCTGCTGACGCGTTTCGCTGCAGGCACTGCAGCTTTATCATTTTATTTTATTTATTTTGATAAAGCTGCAGTGCCTACAAGTGAGATGATTAATCTTTTGGGAGCATCACCAACCCTTTAGACCTAAGGAGGACACCGCGCTAATTGAGGATCTCCAGAACTTTCCTGGCTTTGACCTGATTCAAGAGACATTCTTAAGGGACTACACCTCTAGTGGCTTTGGTAAAGTTGATTGGTGAGACTGTGCTGTCAGTCTGTCTCTACTTTCTGCTATCCAGTTCATTATCAACAGGAACGTGATACATTGACATTGGCAGTAACCACTTTGACCCTATTCTAATTTTTTAATGCTTATTGTTATGAATTCTCTACATATATATGGTTTTATTTTGTTCTAATTTTATACCCCATTAAATGTGAAATATTTATCACTCAATGCTTCCTATTACCATTTATTAATTCACCACTACACTAGCGCTGCTATTTGTTGTTGTTCTTTCTCCCTGGAAGATGCCTTTATCAGCAGATCGTCCAGATAAGGAATTATATTCACCCCCTGCCTGCGGAGGAGAATCATCATCTCTGCCATTACCTTGGTGAATACCCTTGGTGCTGTGGAGAGGCCGAACGGTAGTGCCTGGAACTGATAGTGACAGTCCAACAGCACAAATCTGAGATAAGCCTGGCGTGGCGGCCAAATCAGAATGTGGAGGTATGCATCCTTGATGTATAAGGACACCAGAAACTGTCCCTCCACCAGCCCTGAGATCACTGCTCTCAGAGACTCCATTTTGAACTTGAATTCCCTCAGATAAGGGTTTAGCGACTTCAGGTTCAAAATTTGCCTGAACGAACCATCCGGTTTCGGTACCACAAATAGGTTTGAATAGTAACCCTGGTTTACCAGATGAGGTGGAAGTGGAAAAATTACATCTGACCTTTCCAATTTTTGAATGGCTTCCTGAAGGATAGCCCTTTCTGTCAGCAAAGCTGGCAAGCCCGATTTGAAGAACCTGTGGAGTGGGAGCTCTTGAAACTCCAGTTTGTACCCCTGGGACACAATATTCTGTACCCAGGGATCCAGACTGGACGACACCCAGACGTGACTGAAACGTCTGAGCATCGCTCCCACCTGCCCTTTCTCTAGGCAGGGAGGTACACCGTCATGCTGAGGATTTTGAGGAAACAGAGGCAGGTTTCTGGTCTTGGGAACCTGCAGGTGCCGTTTTTTGGGATTTTGCTCACCCACCTCTGAAGAAAGTGGTAGGAGTCTTGAACTTTTTAGCTTTTGCAGACCGAAAGGACTGCATAGAGGACGTAGAAAACAGTGGCGTGCGGTGAGGTCAGTGGCTGGTGAGGCACTACAGCCATAATGTCCGCCGAATCCTGCCGATGACCCATACCGCCACCGAGCCAATGGCCGCTACTGCCGCCAATGGCTTACAAACTCGCCCACCATCAACTGACCCAGCCATCCGCCACTAATTTGCATCTCAGTCCGATGCCGCCAATGCCTGCTGCCTGCCTGCTCATCATACTAGTTGTATATTGTACATTTTTATAGAAAAAATAATAATAATTAGTGTTTGGGACTGGGAAGGGAGTGGAAGGAGGACATGAATGCAATTTTGTTGTCCAGGGCTTCCATTAACTTAATGGAGAATGGTCTGAATGGGTTAAAAAAATGAAGAAAAAAAATGCGTGAGGTCCCCCCTCCTAAGTATAACCAGCACTGGGCTCTTAGTCCGGTCCTGGTTCCAAAAATACGGGGGACAAAAGATGTAGGGGTCTCCCATATTTTTAAAACCAGCACCGGGCTCCACTAGCCAGGGACTTAATGCCACAGCCAGGGGACACATTTATGTAGGTCCCTGTGGCCGTGGCATTACCCCCCCAACTAGTCACCACTTGGCCGGGGTTCCCTGGAGGAGTGGGGACCCCTTAAATCAAGGAGTCAACCCCCCTCCAGGCACCCAAGGGCCAGGGGTGAAGCCCGAGGCTGTCCCCAGCACCCCTGGGTGGTGGGTGCCGGGCTGATAGCCATGTGTGTAAAAAAAAGAATATTGTTTTTGTTGTGGAACTACAAGGCCCAGCAAGACTCCCCCGCTTGCTGGTACTTGGAGAACCTCAAGTACCAGCATGCGGGGAAATAACAGGCCTGCTTGTACCTGTAGTTGTACAACAACAAAAATACCCAAATAAAAACACAACTTACATACCGTGAAAGTAAAAATGTATTAAAACACACTTACACACTCACACATACTTACCTACATCCCAAGCCGGTCACGTCCACTTGTCCAGTAGAATCCAATAGGGGTACCTGTAAAAATGAGAGACAGATTACTTACCAACATCCCACTCCGATCACGTCCACTTGTCCAGTAGAATCCAATAGGGTGGGGGGAACCTGTAAAAATGAACATTATACTTACAAACTGAGAGAGTGAGAGAGAGAGAGAGAGAGAGAGAGAGGAAGGGAGAGAGAGGGCGGGATGTACTAAGCAGTAATATAGCTGTAAAACCTGTTACCGGCCCGATGTCTTTTCCCCGTATGTTCTATTAATCCTCAGCCTACTGCGCTGTCAGTTGTTTCCGCATCTCCTGTTCCACGTGACTTCTTCGGCACGGTACCTGCTCTCATAGGTAGCCTATTGTTCCACCACGGGCACCGTATGTACGAACGTACAGGACCCGTCACCTCCAGGCATATGTGCCATTGTTTAATGATCGGAGGTGATGGGTCCCATATATTCATACATACGGTGCCAGCAGTGGACCAATAGGCTGCCTATGAGAGCAGGTATCGTGCAGAAGTCACGTGTAACAGGTGCAACTGACAGCGTGGCAGGCTGAGGGTTAATTAAATACGTGGAAAAGATATTGAGCTGGTAAGACACACACACACACTCACACACACACACACACTAACCTGCTGCTGCTGGGGAGAGCCGCTCCGGGTACTGGGAGGACGGAGGAGGGGGAGAGCCGCACACCGCCGCTCCGGCCACTGGGAGGACGGAGGAGGGGGAGAGCCGCACACCGCCGCTCGGCTCAGCGGGAGGACGGAGCCAGCGGAGATCAGGAGAGAGCAGCATACACTGCTCCTCCCGGCTACCTCCAGCGACACTCACTGCCGGGACCCGCCGCCTCCAGCGCCGCATGTGGGTGACTGGACAGCGGATCCAGCACTGGATCCGCAGTCCAATCACAGGTGCCTCGCTGACATGGGGGTGGTGTCCCAGTCAGCGAGGCACTTGTAAAAGTGCCGCTTTCCCTATCTTTTTGAATGGGCTTTTACAGCCCAATGCTTGGCCCCACCCCCCGCTCTGTCCCATTTCTATTATGTTTGGGAGGCACTGCTATCAGGGCCTCCCAAACACATTTAAAGCAGGAAAATTATTAGAATTACATAAAGAAGATACTTATGACAGAATATGTGTCATAAGTATCTTCTTTATATTAGTTTAATAATTAATCACAGGGGAGGCACTGCCTCCCCTGCCTCCCCTGACTGCACGTCCCTGGTAGAAAAAGGTTTCTTCATCGTCTGAGAGGCTAAGGGAAGAAAGGTTAACTTACCAGCGGTTGCTGTGGAAATCCACGCATCCAATGCTTCCCCAAATAGAGCCTGACCTGTGAAGGGTAGGTTCTCCACACTTCTCCTGAATTCCGCGTCTGCAGACCATTGGCGTAGCCATACTCCCCTGCGTGCTGAGACAGCCATGGACGATGTCCTTGCAGTCAGATTACCCAGGTCCTTCATGGCCTCCACCATGAAACCCGCTGAATCCTGTATGTTACGTAAAAACAATTCAATGTCACTTCTATCCATAGAATCTAAGTCCTCTAGTGATGTGCCTGACCACTTTACTATGGCTTTAGAAATCCATGCACAGGCAATAGTGGGCCTTAACAGCACTCCTGAAGCAGTGTATATGGATTTGAGCTTAGTTTTAATCTTGCGGTCTGCCAGTTCCTTCAAAGCGGTAGATCCTGGGACAGGTAAAACCACCCTTTTAGACAGTCTAGATACTGAAGCGTCTACTATAGGTGGGGTTTCCCACTTTTTTCTATCATCCTCAGGAAAAAGGAAAAGCCACAAGAACCCTCTTTGGGATCTGAAATTTTTTCTCTGGCTTTTCCCAGGATTTTTCAAATAATGTGTTTAATTCCTTAGACGCAGGAAAGATCAGGGAGGTTTTCTTATTGTCTGTAAAGTGGGCATCCTCTACCTGTTCAGGTGGTTTGTCAATAATGTGTAACACATCCCTAATAGCCTCAATCATGAGTTGCACCCCTCTTGCCAGGGAAGCCCCCCCCCCCCCGCATATCCGCATCACCCTCTGCCGTGTCAGAGTCGGTGTCCGTGTCAACTTGCATAATCTGAGCAGGCGCACGTTTCTTGGATACACCAGGGGATTTTGAGATAGTGAGGACAGAACCAGACAAAACCTCCACAGATTGTTTTAAAATCTGTAATTCCGTCTCATAATGTGCAATCCTAGTAGAAATCCGGGATATCATTCCGTTAATAGAAGCTACCCACTGGGGCTCAGATTCGGAAGGCTGAGACAAAATATTACATTCCTGTGTTCATGGAATGGATTTCTCTGGAGAAGATACATATTCTGCCGCACAAGACACAGAGTCTCTGGACATGGTTATGTGAGAAAGTTGCATACACACACACACGCACACACACAGGAAAGTGTCAGACACAATGTCCCCAAGTACCTTCAGAGAAACACAGAGCTTGGAGCCAGCACATACAGCGCCTCAGTAGGCAGTTATAGAATAATTGCCTGGCGCTGACTGTGTACCCTTAATAGGACTACACACTTAATAGACAGTCTCCGCTTCCCCCCCTTCTACAGCCCCCTTGGTACCGCACAGGATAGCTGGAGTCGTGGAGGGTCAGCGCTCCCTGTCAGCGTCTCAGAGTGTGGATCTGCAGGGAGGAAATGGTGCTGGCGAGCTGCTGGGAGAAGCTCCACCCCTAAACAAGGCTCGTCTTCCCGCACTTTGAATATTTATACTGGCCTGAGGTAACGGCGCTAGCAGCATTACCGAAGCCCCTGATAGCGTGAGTGACCAGTTGTAATGGTATTGCGCTGGCCCAGGGTGCTCCTCACAGCGCCGTACCTGTACCGCTGAGCCTTCCGGAGCACAGTGTTAGTACTGCGCTCCAACCCTGTAGCCGCCATACACACTGGCTCCCCACTTGTCGGGTCACCGGTGACACACTCACCACCTCGATCTTCTGGCTCTGTTAGGGGGTGGCGGCATGCTGCGGGAGTGAGCGGTCTCCTCGGGGGCTAACGATCATCACCCTCAGGAGCTCAGTGTCCTGTCAGTGGAGATACTGGCCACTAACCTCAGAGGGTTGGACACTACTCCCCCCTAAGTCCCATGAAGCAAGGAGGCTCTTGCCAGCAGCCTCCCTGTGCCTAATTACTCTTAAAAAAACAAAAACAAAGAGGCTCTAGGACAGTGGTTCTCAAACTCGGTCCTCAGGAGCCCACACAGTGCATGTTTTGCAGGTAACCCAGCAGGTGCACAGGTGTATTAATTACTCACAGACACATTTTAAAAGGTCCGCAGGTGGAGCTAATTATTTCACTTGCGATTCTGTGAGGAGACCTGCAAAACATTCACTGTGTGGGCTCCTGAGGACCGAGTTTGAGAACCACTGCTCTAGGAGCTCCCCTAGCTGTGACCGGCTCCTCCGAGCACATTTTCTAAACTGAGTCTGGTAGGAGGGGAATAGAGGGAGGAGCCAGCACACACTATTAAAGTCTTAAAATTGCCCATGGCTCCTGGTGGACCCGTCTATACCCCCATGATACTAATATGGACCCCAGCATCCTCTAGGATGTAAGAGAAACATTAATCTATCACAAAAGGGAACCGTGCAGTGCCGATTTTAGTAACGCAAGTCAGCCCCATGCAAAGCCATGGTGGGTTGCTAGTGCAGTATAAAGGGCAGAATGGAGCTATTGTATATACATGGTGGCAGCGGATTTTCCTACCAAGTCAGCTGTGTGTGTTTCTTTTTGGATCTGAGTGCTCAATCACAGCACTAGAGAGGGAATATGTAAGTGGCTTACTGAGATCATTGGGCCCTGGGGCGGAAATACAGTGGTTAGTAGGTGCATTGCACCAGGGCCCCTAAGGACTAATGGGCCCACTGTTGCACAGACCAGCAATGTGTTACCACCCCTCCCCCCAGTGGGGAGAGCAGAGTGGGCTCCACTGTCTGATGGAGTCAGGACTGACCTTGTGTGTGCTGGACTGATAAAGGAGTTCTACCACATACCAGTGCTGATGATCACAGCCACATACAGCCTCTAATTAACAGACAGCTGTACATTTTTTCTGATGACTCTGTGAAATTAAGGCAATTTACAACCGGTGCATCTGGAACTGTCAGAGTCTTCCTGACTGAGTGCCAAAGTGAAGAAAGGACAAGAGGCTGGGGCCCCGAATAGGGACAGTGCAGAGACCACTGTGTTCCTACCCCCACCAAGGTACATGCCCCCGTTCTCTGCACCACGCAGGACATTGTGCTTGTACCCCTGTCACCCCCTGCCTCTGCCTGTCACTCACTGCATCCCCCTGTAACTCACTGCCACTCTCTGTCACCCTCTGTCTCTGCTGTCACCAACTTCCTCCCCTTGCCTTCCGTTGTTACCCTTTGCCTCTCTATGTCAACCTTTGCCTTACTCTGTCCCCTTCCGCCTCTCCCTGTTACCCATTGCCATGTGGCATATTGTGAATGTGGGTTGGGGTGGAGGAGAGGAGGCCCAAATTATATTTTGGCACCTGGGCCCACCACTCACAAGATCTGCCACTGATTGGGCCTGCATATGTCTGAAGTACTGTATTACATAAACTGCACTTTGTTTGGGGCAGACTATAGTTTGTTACATGCTAATTACGCATCCTTCATAGGCTGGCGACAATTGCTCTAAAATCAAAAACATTTGTAAACATCCCTCCAGAAATCCTGCATTTGCCCCTGGAGAGTCATTGCTAGTGAAGTAATCTAAACTGAATCTGCAGATCATGAATCTTCTTACAACACCATTAAACTGGCCGCCTGATAGACAGGATTAATTGGATTTTCAGTTTAGAAATGAAAAATACCTTTCCTAACTGGTGTACAACTGTAAAAGTAAATATACACTTATTAGAATATTGCCTTTTTCTGCCTGCCTTAGAGCTGACTAGTTGGACAGTTTAAACAATGTGCTGTTATCCAGCCTGGCATCAGATGTCTGCACTGACACAGTTTTGCAAAAAATGCCAAGTTGGTATGGCAATATAGCTTCTAGAACAATCAGTTTAAATGTCCCTGAACTTCTCATAGATGTCTTTAAACAAGTCCATTGTACTCTGCAATTGCCTGGACCTGTGCCTGTATTTCATTAATTCACTAATTAATTTATTTTGACACGGATACGTCCTATATCGACATTTAACCCTCACCCACCACAACCAGGGGTGCGGGGAATAAGTCTGGGCTGTGGTTACTTAAGAAGGGGCACCCTATTTTATTGTTGGGGCCCCCACTTTCAGAGGAATACCAGCCCTTGGCTGACCAGTTTGGGACTGGTTAATGTGGTGGAAGAAGGACCCCTCTACTATGGGATTATCCCCCCGGCTGGTTTAGGCTTGTGCTGGTTACCAATAGCAAACCAGGCAGAAAGGTCTGAGGTTGGTTACTGGGGTGGGGATCTTTCTTTTTTTATTAGCCAGTGCCTCCCCAGCCATTGACCTCACCGTGCGTCACTTACCTAAGTTGCATAACTACCAGTCTCCAGTCCATATACCAAGCATAATATGTGGTGTGTGGTGTGGGGGGATGGAGATGAATATCTGATCACTACTCCATAGTCCATCACTCATCATTTCTTGGAATACTTAATGGGCGGTATTCAATTATTTTCACCCCCTTCCACACCAGTTCTGTTTCTGCTGACTGGTGTGGTATAATCATTTCAGCTCACTACCCCTGCGGTAGCGAGGGCACCAACCCTTTACGCAGCTAAACCTGATTACTATGGGCGCAATATGTGCGATAACGGGGATCACTTTAGAAAGGAGATTGGGTGTGATATATCATTTGAATACCGCCCACTGTGTCTATGTCTATGAAACTAGTTTTGTATTTGATATGATGTATTATTTTTAACTGTTCTACTAGGTTTTTAGATTATCATTTTTCTTGTTTTGCCTTTATTTAGGTTCTTGCAGTGTGGCCTGCATACTGTAGATTAAATGGGCATTTCTTACATTACATTGGTGGATTTGCATCATACTTACCTACTCTCCTGGAAGCTGCGGGAGGCTCCCGTTTTTTGGGGTAGCCCCCCGCACCCCCTGGAAGAGTGGGCATGTCTCCCGCATCCTGCTCGCACCCTAGTGATGCGAGCAGGATGGAGAGATTACCTCCCGCATTCGCGGGTCCGTTGGGTGGAGAAGGGGTTAAAATGATGCAAATCGCATCATTTTAGCCCCGCCCCCTTCCCACGGACCCGCGAATCGCGGCATTTCCCTATGCTGGGGGCGGGGCTTAGTGATGTCACAGTCCGCCCCCGCCCCCGAAGACACTTGCAGCGTCTCCTCTCCGGGCTTCTCCCGGAGAGAAGAAATCAAATGTAGGTAAGTATGATTTGCATGTAATAGTTAAGTGTATTGTAATCGGTGTCAGACTGGAGCATGAAGGGCCCACCGAGGAATCCAGTGTTAGGGGTCCATGTTTAGGGGTGTGGCCAGTCTCCAGAAGCGGTGTGGCCAGACACCACATTGGTTTGCCTAGCCATCTGAGAGTGCATGGGCTGGGCCCTTGATAAATATATACAGTAAATACTGCTAGTGCATGCATGATAATGTACTACAGTAGGTTAATAATAGCAATGCACTATAGAAAATACACAATAGTCCTGTGCTGTATAAGATAACATGTGTATAATGTACAAATAAAGTGCATAGTCTGTAACCTGATACTTAGAGGAGGAGGTGGGGCCCTGGGCAGTGGGGCCCACCGGGGATTTCCCCTGTGAGCCATTCCAACCCTGATTGCAATTTCTTTTCCTGTTTTGGTGAGTGTAAAAATAAATAAAATCACACTGCCATGAAACACTGCATTGAGCTTGATACGTGTACCTATCAGGTCTATCAGCATATGCGTGCGCATGGTGGGATGCCTTGTGTACATAGGCACACCCTAATATCATGCCAGAGCTGGCTGCCAGCAGCATATGTGGCTGATTAATGTTGTTTCCCCACAGCGCCCAGTCAGGAATGGATTACTGACCGGGGCTGTCTTCCAACTTCGACTCCCAGTGTCTTCAACCAGTTGGTGCCCGGCCAGCCGCCCCTTGTGTGTGCGCTGCAACACTGCGTGTCGCCCACTCTCTTCACCTGTGCCAGGCAATACTAGGATCTGCGCACAAACGTCAGCGCTCCTCCTTGGATGATACAGGCAGCAGCATTGTCAGGCAGCGGCTGTCAGCCTGCCAGTCACTGTGTCAGTGACTTTGTGGACAGTGGAGGAGAAAGAGGCCAGCAGTCAGTAGCCAGATCAGAGCAGCTACACACAACACAGCTGCCTGTAAGTTAACTGCTGATGCTGCATACTGCAGGGGAAAGAGAGGGAGGGGAGGGGAGGGGAAGGGAGGGGAAGGAGGGGGGGGGGGGCTTTTGACCCTGACTGATTCTACACACCACATAACCGGAGCTACAAATATTTTTCAAGGAGTGCACACCCTAATGTAATGTGCTGCGCATGCCTATGTCTGTCAGCAGTTTTGTGAAGTGTAAAACAGTACTGTATATGCAGGGGTTAAAGTGAGCCCGAACGGGGCGGTACGGCGTTCCGTCAGTTCTACTTGGAGACAGAATGCAGTTCCGCCTCCTCCGGCTCACCTAATCCGATGTGTGCCCGGCGCCGCAGGGAGATGCCGGGCGCGAGCTGAGATTGTGTTACCAGCGGGCGCCCAGCTCTCTCTCCACAGCGGAAGCCGGCGGCAGGAGCTCACTACTGAGCTCCGGAATGGCCGGTCTGTGCTATGGGAGAGACATCATGATGTTTCTCCCATAGTGCAGAGGAGCGGACGCCGGAAGGATCACAGCGGTCGGATGCGGGAGCGGGGCTTGACGAGTATGGTGTTTTTGGGTTTTGTTTTCATTTGTGTGTGTATTAGCGACACAAACTACAGGGGGCAAACTACAAGGGGGCTAACTACTGGGGGCTAACTACAGCGGGTATTACGACAGGGGGCTAACTACAGGGGGCATTACTACAGGGGCTAAACTACTGGGGGCAAACTACAAAGGGGCTAACTACTGGGGGCAAACTACAAAGGGGCTAACTACTGGGGACAAGCTACTGGGGGCAAACTACAAGAGGGCTAACCACTGGGGGCAAACTACAAGGGGGAAAGATACTAGGGGTAAACTACAAAGGGGATGACATCTACTGGGGGCAAACTACAAGGGGGCATACTGGGGGCTAACTACAGGGGGCATTACTACTGAGGGCATTACTACTGGGGGCATTACTACTTGGGGCATAACTACAGGGGCATTACTACTTGGTGGCATTACTACTTGGAGGCATTACTACTGGGGGCAAACTACAGGGGGGCTAGACTACTGGGGGCATAACTACAGGGGCTAAACTACTGGGGGCATTACTACTTGGGGGCTAAACTACAGGGGGGCTAAACTACAAGGGGGAAACTACAAGGGGGCTAACTACTGGGAGGCAAACTACAAGGGGGCAATCTACTGGGGCAAACTACAAGGGGGCATTACTACTGGGGGCATTACTACAGGGGGTACACTACAAGGTGACTAAACTACTGGAGCTAAACTACAGGGGGGCATTACTACTGGGGGCAAACTACAGGGGGGCATAACTACTGGGGGCAAACTACAAGCGGGCTAAACTACAGGGGGCATTACTAATGGGGTTAAACTACATGGGGTCATTACTACTGGGGTTCTAAACTACAGGGGGCATAACTGCAGGGGCTAAACTACAGGGGGCATTTCCGCTGGGGGCTAACCTACATGGGGCAAACTAAATGAGGGCTAAGCTACAGGGGGCATTACCACTGTGAGGGTAAATTACTGGGGTCATAACTGCAGGGGGATAAACTACTGGGGGCATAACTACTGGGGCTAAACTACAGGGGGCTAAACGACTGGGGGCATTACTACAGGTGACAGTACTACTGGGGGCAATACTACACAGGGGCATTACCATTAAGGGCATTACTAATGGGGGCACTACTAGTGAACTTATTGTAAAGGGGGCACTTCACTTCATAAGGGACATCACTCCTGGGGACATAAGGGGCACCACTACTATGGGCTCTGTATAAGGGACACTACCACTGTTGGCATTGTACAAGGGGCACTACCGCTGTGGGCATTATATGTATTACGGGGTGCTACTACTGTGGGCATTATGTGTATTAGGGGTGCTACTACTGTGGGCATTGTGTGAACACGCCCCTTTCTTTTTGAGACCACATCAGTTTTTTGGGGGGCACGCGCAATACCTTTATTACATGGGCACCGTGAGGAGGGAGGGTGAGTTCCACCACCTCTCTAGGACCATTTTAACCACTGTGTATATGTAATCTCCTCTAATAGTAAGTGGCCCATGTATTTGTCTGTTTTATCAATGTTACTGTGTTTCTGAAGGAATTTCTTGTTTTGTATCTCCTGTGTATTGTGTTATAAATCTGATACATTTTGATTTAGGCTAAATTACTAGGATTAAATGTTGCATAGTGATTATTGTTGCTGTATTATCTACTCTGAATTCTGCCTCTGTTAACTTGGGAAGGCTGTATCCTCTCTAATTATGATGCTTCGGCAGTGTGTTAAGGGGTTGCACCCTAGGGTTTTGGATACACAAAGCCTTGTGAATACTGGGCAGGATTTTCTGATTTTCCAGTGCACTCTGCAAAAGACAAAAAGTTCCTTCTAATAGACCACTGTAGGTTTTTCTTCAATTTCATATAGACATTACATAGGCAAACGCAGGTGGGTCTCTGGTTGCCTGGAAACCCCCCTCTTCTTGGCAAGTGGCTCAAATTATGACAATAGCAATGGTATATAATATGATTACTAGAACTACCGCCACATCATGGAGTTTAAGGGACAGAGCAGAGCTGCGGCACATGCCCAGTGGTAGCAGCTTCTCCTACCAAGTTTGCTGTGTGTGTTCAATCACTGGAACAGAGAGTAGCTTCCAGGGATGAAGAGACAGGAGCAGTACTAGTTCTATTATGTTTGTGCATTTATTTATTTTGGTATGTTTAACCTTTTCCTGGTCACTTAAATGATTTCTATTAAAAAGACCAATGTTCAGGGTTGTTACTAAGTTCTTCTACCCAGGGCTGTTTCTAGCCAATTGGCTCCCAGTGCGAGATTTAAAAATGCGCCCCCTCCCCCCCACACACACACCTAGATAAAAAAAAATGGTGTGCACCCGGCAATTGAGCGTGGCCTCATCTAAATGGGTGTGGCCTCATTTAAATGGGCATGGCCTCATCTGAAAAGACTACCTCACAATCCAGTTTTTGACCCTGCTCCAACAGATCACGACCACCACAGGAAAAAAAAATTCTACCATATTAAGCCCCACACAGTAATGCCCCCTGCACCATATTATACCACACACCGCAATGCCCTTGATACATTAAATCCCCACACTATGGCAGACAAGAGTCCCCATTTCACACATTACGGCAGGTGTCCCCATTTTACACATTGAGAGAGAGAGAGAATACTTACAGAGGCGATTACCGCTCTTCGTCCGCCTCACCAGTCGCTCCTCTCCCCGGCCTTTCCCTCTTCCTAACTTGGATCCCCCTCTGTACTCCGCTCGGGGGGGGGGGGGGGAGTTTCACGGAGTGACGGGGTTGCGTCGTGACGTAACGACGCAAACGCGTCTTTCCGTGAAACTCCGCCCCCCGAGCGGGTTACTCGGGGAGTAATAGGAGGGGGAAGCAGGGAGCCACAGTTAGTGCCGAGGCGGGCGCCCAGTGCGGTTGCACTACTCGCCTGCCCCAAGAAACGGCCCTGCTTCTACCACTCTCCCAGACTTCCGAACTTGCTCCAGTGTTCTGTAGAGTGGGAGATTGCGGATTGCATTTCGAAACCCCTCTCTAGAAATCCTGCGTTTGCCACTGACATTAAGATCTGCAAATTGGACCTATATCTCTGACCATTAATCTGCAATGACCTGGATTATGATGGTACCACTTTTATCGGAGGGCCAAATGATGATGACTTTGTATGTTTCCAGGTCCTATAGTGCTTGTGTCTGCCTTAGATAACTTATGGTGTACTATGCCCGGAGCCACAGTAAATTTGCATACTGCATCATCAAGCAGGCGTCCAGAAGGTTTTAATTAAGCATTATTAGAGATTTCTTGATTAAAAAAAAAAAAGTCAAATATATTGGATTCAGTTGCCACTTGTGTTTAAAAAAAAGTTCTTTAAGCATTAGTTTTCTGGCAAATCTATGAGAATCACGCTTCCAGTTAAATTCATTACAGTTGTTTGTAGGGAAAAATCTAAATCCTTTATTAAGGACCGCTACCTCAAGTGACTTGAGGTTACGCTTGGAGAGTTTAAATAGTAGGTCTTTTTCTTCTCCATGGATTTTTTTTATCCCTACGGGTGGGAGGTTGACTTGAGAGTATCTGTCATTCCTTTGGTACCCATACCTACACATACCTATACCTATACAGCTTTTGACTGATCATCAGATTCGGAGACCATGAAATCACTGTCGTTGTTAGACCTTTTGAGTAGTAGTAAAGGGAACCACTTTCCGTCAAACTCATTTTTGACAGGTGGGAACGCCCCTAATTATGCAAACCACGCCCAGATCCTCCCCTAACCCCGCCCAGATCCTCCCCTAACCCCGCCCAGATCCACCCTTAACCACTCCCCTAACCAAGCCTCCTGATACGCCCACTTTTCATTCCCTTCTACTGGTATTTTATATGAAATAAGCCTACAAAATCAGTTATAAGCGCTTTTTATACATTGTGCATTATCACTGATGATGCAACGTTGTATATTATTTCCAAATGATTTATAAAATAAACTTGCGAGCTAGGAGTTAATATTAATAATATTATATGAAGAAATCATTCTGTGTTTAAAGTATTTTCTTCTTCATACATTCACTGTGGTTCTGGGATCCTCTTACACGCTGAAAGTCCGGAGGGGGGATTATGAGTGGCCTGTTGTTTAAGATAAATGCTAGTAATGAGGGCTACCAGCACCCAACATCACTTGTGTAATTAGATAAGAAATTGCTAACTTTAAAAAAAAAAAAAAAATGCATATTACAAATACTCAGCAAAACACAGTACACGTTTTTTTTTTTTTTTATCAGAGTGCTGATGCTAATAATAATAATACGTTTTACACGTCTATTTGTAATATGCTGGTGCTTCATCTTTTTGACTTCGCCCTTGATATTTTAGGAACAATAGTATATATTGTATATGAATCAATGTTTTGGCTCATAGAACCGTTATCATGAGGTATATTGCAAATATGGCTTGTTTATAATCATTCTGATGTATAAGTGTATACTATTCCCAATTGATTTATCACTGATGATGGAGCGTTGTATATTATTACCAATTGATTTATAAAATAAACGTGCTGATTCGATCATGATATAATTTTGCATTCTAAAATGATTTTTAAAATGAGTCATTGCTGGAGGACGTATTTTTCTTTCTTCATACAGTCACTGATCTAAATATCTCACAGAAAATGGGTTGTATGATCTAACCATCATTTCAAAAAATATATACTTTATTCATGCTGGACATGCTCAGACATGTATATATATGTATTGTTTAAAAAAATATTTGCATTATTTTTGCAAACATATGTAGAAACCGCATATTTGTGCTTAAGTCGTAGAATTTTTTTTAAATATGTGCATTTTTGTTACATCAATAATGTAAGTTTATTAAATGTTAATGATATATTAAAGAAGCCTTGTTATCCATCACAAGAAGCAAATCAAAAAAAAAATTCACTGATTCTGTAATTTTAACCAATTTAAATAAAGGTTATATTTTATTTTAACTCATTGTTTAAAATACCTTTTTTTCCCACCAAGTAATTGCTGGTGGGTTGCTCTAATGAAAGACCCTTACAAGACATGTACTGTGCCAGATAAGACTTTACTTACAATTCTGTTACAGGACATCTCTATCCTACAAAGTGATAACAACTGTTTAATATCACATTCATGTCTTTCCTTGAAATGTAAGTGTACATTGTACTTATTGTATCCTCTTTTCATTTTCTGAACATGCTCTGCAAAATGATCTTTCACAGATTGCTGCAAGTGCTGTTCACTAATTGTGTACTGCAACTCTAGTAGTAGTATAACATCTTGTTCACTGCTGGTTAATACAGTATGTGTATTTTCGTAATAAAAAAAGTATATTTGCATTTTTGTTACATCAACAATACACGTTTATTAAAGGTTTATGATATATTAAAGAAGCCTCCTTGTTATTCATCACAAGAAGCAAATCAAATAAGTTATTTACACATATATTATATTACATTTTTACTATGCCAGCACTGCTATTATATATTTGGTGCCACAGTAACTAAACAGGATGGGAGAACAGTGTTATTGTGAGGCTGGACATGACAGGACAGGAAGCAGGCAGTGGTGATACAGTATGAAGTAGAGATGGTTCAATCTGCTGAAAAGCTCTTTGAGGTATGAATTTCAGAAGGCTGTGTATTTGGAATGGATGCATGTTTTTATGTAAAATGTGTGGTGTTATTGAGTGTAGATTGTGTTAGAAAGTGTTCAGTGAATGTACATGAACATTAATGTATCCACAGCAAGAAATCCACAGTTCCTAACATGTTGCTGCTTTGATGTAGCATATAGATAATCATTGATATATTTTTGTTACAGTACATATGATATAAAAAAAAACTAAAAAAAAATTCTAAAGTAAAAAATGAGGCTCCATTCAGAAACAGTAAAATGTAAAAATAAACAGTATGTAGGTTTGGTGCTTTTATTTTTGTAGATGTTGGATTGCCAGAAATAGGTGAACTTTTCTCAGGTGTCTGTTCATTGTAACATGTTTAACTTTTTTGTGTGGAGTCTATTTTATAAATATAGTACAATATTCTTGTATTAGAAAATAGCAGAACAGTGAACAAGGAGCAGCCAAGTTGTAAAAACAAAAGATTTCACTTTTGCATCTTTAAATGCTGCAAAAACAATGAGTATAATTCCACTTAATTCAGGAACAAATCATATTTTGCAGTTCTCTTTAAGGATACGTAAAAAAGACCAAAGCAAATGCAACAGGACAACACAGTGTGACCAAGTATGTGGAAACCTACTCACATGTATTAAAGCCATTTAAAACATAATATAATAAGCCACCATACAGCAAGTTACCCCCTTTTTGTGTAACATTTCTACTTGATGTAAAGATGGCAATGAGCACTTCAAACCTACAATGCCCCTATCAAATTAGGTGCAGCTGGAAAATCCTACAGTCAGCAAAAATGACAAATACTTTTGATCCAAGGGAGCTGGTGCCGGTAGTAAACGTGATGTGTAAACAACTCTGCTAATTATCTAAAATATATGTGGAGTTTTCAGAAAACCAGAAGTAACATGGCCGCCAAACCAGAACTGCAAGTATTCCAGTAAGCATTCCAAGTGCTCCAAACAGAAAGTAATGTGCCCATTCTTACACTGCATTCTAAAGACTTCAACAGGAAGTATATGTGTCCATTCATGCGGTCCACACCATTACTAGTGCAGGAGTTGCAGAGCACACGATATGATAATCATTAGGAATCTTCATTTTAAAGCTTTGAGTTCCATTGGCACCATGAGTTTTTCAAAGGATATTTGTTGCATTCAAAAAAAGATTTAAAAATATACAGTACATTAAAATAAACATAATACATAAATAGGTTTTTTTTCTCCAAGTCATAGGGCGATCACAAAAGTCTCTTACACGACATGTGTTGTTTTAGATAAGAGCTTAGATACAACACCACACCTTTGTGCAAAATTAACCCTTGGATGGTGCAATTTAGAGGAAGATTGATAAAGTCCCCATTTACATTATCCCAATATGGTATATTACTACTCTATACCAATATTCTTTACAAGCCAGCATACAACTAATATGGAATGGATCATGTTGTGCAGTAACTTAGAGGAAGAATTATGTATTTTATACCCAGAGAGGCACTGGTTACAGATACTCAATGCAGAGGAATGGCACATTAGGTGTAAAATTTAATATTTGTTTCTACACAGGGCAGTGGTATCTGCAGCTCCCACACACCGCTGTGATTTAGCCTTCTGGGATATTACATGATGATAGACCCATTTGAATTTGCTATTAGTATTACCATTGGAAGACCTGAAAAAATACCAATTGTCGCAGTAACAGGCTTATCTATATATCTGGCATTGGAAAGGTATAGCGGATGAAATGTAGTTCATAGGGGTTGTATTCTAATTCTACCTTTTCAGATTTTATACAGCATTAGTGGTTTATCTGAATGGGCATAAAAAAATATCTCCTTGTTATACAAGGCATTGGGACTGTATAAGAGTTGAAATGACTCCAAGAAAAAAGGGGTTGATACTGCGTCCCACTGAGTGCCATCAGAAACAACAATGCTGTAGCAATTCCTGTCATTTGTAATAGTGGTTAAATAGACTTTAATCTGTGTTATCCATGGATATTTACATATGTATACATATGTATGGTTAATATTATTTAAAGCACATTAATTGCCAGTTATTGATTTATAATTATTTGTATCTCTACATCTACTGTAATTTATATATGATAAATCCATGTTATCCATCTGGAAATAGTAAACTTTTCTTACAGTTGTTATCAAAGGATATATAATGTAAAGTTCCTATCAAATTTTCCCTTAATATTTGCTTTTAGTAATAATACTGGACTTTGCTGTGGCAGTTTGCTAATATATCACCACTGGACTATGAAAGCGGTGTTGAAACGTTTATAAAATGAGATTACTTACATTTAAGAAGAAATAATTTGTGAATGAATCCTCTCAATCATGGACATATTGTGTTTAATTTTTGCATAATGTTATTTTACAGATTTTTCCAGCAAACTTAATGTTAGCATTGTAAACGTGTGCTGTCCAATAGGCACACAGACATTTGCCCTCAAGGTTTACAGTCCCTGAGGCCCTCCACAGAGGGTTGTATGACTTTTTTTTCATTATACTGTGTGTATTTAGTACTTATTTTGACTGTGCTTGTATAGACTGTTATTATATTAATGTGTGTGTTAACGTCAGGTTCTACTTAATCACAGTCGCAGCATGGACAAAGTTGATGACGGCTTCCCTCCTGTTTTTTAAAATGGTACTGAAGAGCTTGGTGCAGACAGACACTTTTTGTAGCTGTTTATGGTCGAGAGAGAAGAAAACCCACTACCACACTACCACCTAGAAAATAATTTTACTATGGGGCCTCTACCTTAACCAGAGGTTTTTGTTTACATTGCAAGTACCAGATACACACCATCAGACGCTCTAAGGTTTTGAAGGGGCTGTGCAGACCCAGATTGGTATATAAAAACATTATTTACAGAATATAGTACTACCAATCACATTAAAGGTAAACATCTTACTACGTATGTTGTTAATTGCTTCATTAAAGCAATCATATCAAATGTAATTTTATTGCATAGTGCAAAAGTACCCAACAAGGCAGAAAACTGTAATGTTTATTTCACATAGCTCAACATAGTGCTCAGTGCACCGCTGTAACCAAACCATGATAGCACAATAGGTGAGAAAGCAGCTGTAAGCATGACACACTTAGTTTGCAAGTATACAAACCTGGCAACAGAAACTGTTCACACATAAACTCCTATCAGACATTTATACTATTACCTGTGAATCACATGGCTTCCAGCAGGGGCGTAGCCAGAACTTTGTGGGGCCCATAACAACATTTTGAAGAGGCCACTGTCCCAATGGTTCTAGAGAGACACCTCACCACAGAAGTTGTTCATTTTATGCCCATATAATAGTGCCCTACAGTATTATCTAATCCATAGTAGTGCCTTAGTTAATGTATTCCCTATGCAAAAGTTTGTAAAGCCCCTATGTATCATCCAATGGCGAAAAATGGTTATAACACATGTAACTGTGACAGGGAAGTTGAGCCCCTCTCAGCTCTGGTCACCATAGCAGCTGCACTCCCTGCACCGATGGTAGCTATGCCCTTGGCTTCCAGCTTCCGTTAGAATGAGCATGACTGTCACATGTGACTCTGTATTAAAAACTGGCAGATCCCTGGAAATGATGATTGCAAGCACTATTTCAATGCTCTGTAGTTGGTTTTGTCTGAATTGTACTCACTAGTAAAGTGGTACCCAAACGCGGGCCTCAAGGCACCCTACAGTCCAGGTTTTAGGGATTTCCATATGTGGATTTCATTTATTTATTTATTTATTTATTTATTTTGACATATATTGTGCCTGAGGAGGAGGGTAGCTATATGTTTCTGCAGGCAATGGCATAGTTTAACTTGTGGAATAGGCAGGCCTCCCAGCTCGTATAGAACTACAAGGCACAGCAAGCACTTCTAGTCATAGGGCTTGCAGTTCCATAAAAGTTGTAGAGCCACAAGTCTACACTGTATTGACGGGGCCTTAGTATTAATATTGTTATCATTTATATGGTGCCACATGGGTTCCGCAGCGCCTAATAAAGTACATAAACAAGTGAGCACAAGAAAACAAGACTAACAGTACAAGAGACTGTAGGGCAAATACAGGGTATATAATAATTGCGGCATCAGGGGACAGGACGCTGAAATTATTTATTTGTATCTCAGATGTTATAAATAGCTTTTGTGACTTATGTTATTACATTGTCAGAT
Organism: Pseudophryne corroboree; assembly: GCF_028390025.1. Classification (NCBI taxonomy): domain Eukaryota; kingdom Metazoa; phylum Chordata; class Amphibia; order Anura; family Myobatrachidae; genus Pseudophryne; species Pseudophryne corroboree. The sequence goes on from NC_086449.1 coordinate 404,808,390, forward strand.
TTACATGTAGCTAGTATTTTACATAGTTGTCAACAATGTGTGGGGGTAGCCCGCTGTATGTCAGCCATTTGTAGAATTGGTCAAGGATTGTTGACCTGTGTGGTGGTGTTTTGTTTATTTTGTTTTTTTGTAATGGCCAAACCAGGTGGTTGTTGTTTTTTTTAAAATATATTTTATTATTTGTTAGATTTTTTATTTATTTATTAAATGCAAAAAATACATTGTAACTTCTGCAATCATATGATGGGGGACCGCTGTCTGTCTCATGTAACATCTTGTCTTGCATATACTGTACAGCAGTAAATTTAAAATGTTGTTCAATAGTTAACAGTTGTGTACTATTAGTATATCGTGGCAGCTGTTTACACTGAAAAAGCTAGAAGTTTCTCAACGCATGTTGCCATATCAGTGTGAAAGCTGGTCCCACAGGCCTAGTTTATGGTCTTCTGTTCTTTGGGATTTGTAAATGAATATTTCAACAAAAAATGTCAAATGAAACTTAAACCGAAATGATGAAGATTGCCAGGAAAAAATACACACGTTCCCATCGGTAACCATGACTGTAATAGGAAAAAAACAAATGACATCAAATTTAGATCAAATTTATATCAGATAATAATTGTTTTGATATTAAGAAGTACAGTGGGTTGTAAAAAGCATTGTGTAAGCTAAATGTAACACGCATTTAAAATACTTTTTTCATGCACTGTACTTCTTAATATCAAAACAATTATTATCTGATATAAATTTGATCTAAATTTGATGTCATTTGTTTTTTTCCTATTACAGTCATGGTTACCGATGGGAACGTGTGTATTTTTTCCTGGCAATCTTCATCATTTCGGTTTAAGTTTCATTTGACATTTTTTGTTGAAATATTCATTTACAAATCCCAAAGAACAGAAGACCATAAACTAGGCCTGTGGGACCAGCTTTCACACTGATATGGCAACATGCGTTGAGAAACTTCTAGCTTTTTCAGTGTAAACAGCTGCCACGATATACTAATAGTACACAACTGTTAACTATTGAACAACATTTTAAATTTACTGCTGTACAGTATATGCAAGACAAGATGTTACATGAGACAGACAGCGGTCCCCCATCATATGATTGCAGAAGTCACAATGTATTTTTTGCATTTAATAAATAAATAAAAAATCTAACAAATAATAAAATATATTTTTAAAAAAACAACAACCACCTGGTTTGGCCATTACAAAAAAACAAAATAAACAAAACACCACCACACAGGTCAACAATCCTTGACCAATTCTACAAATGGCTGACATACAGCGGGCTACCCCCACACATTGTTGACAACTATGTAAAATACTAGCTACATGTAAATCTGACAATGTAATAACATAAGTCACAAAAGCTATTTATAACATCTGAGATACAAATAAATAATTTCAGCGTCCTGTCCCCTGATGCCGCAATTATTATATACCCTGTATTTGCCCTACAGTCTCTTGTACTGTTAGTCTTGTTTTCTTGTGCTCACTTGTTTATGTACTTTATTAGGCGCTGCGGAACCCATGTGGCACCATATAAATGATAACAATATTAATACTAAGGCCCCGTCAATACAGTGTAGACTTGTGGCTCTACAACTTTTATGGAACTGCAAGCCCTATGACTAGAAGTGCTTGCTGTGCCTTGTAGTTCTATACGAGCTGGGAGGCCTGCCTATTCCACAAGTTAAACTATGCCATTGCCTGCAGAAACATATAGCTACCCTCCTCCTCAGGCACAATATATGTCAAAATAAATAAATAAATAAATAAATAAATGAAATCCACATATGGAAATCCCTAAAACCTGGACTGTAGGGTGCCTTGAGGCCCGCGTTTGGGTACCACTTTACTAGTGAGTACAATTCAGACAAAACCAACTACAGAGCATTGAAATAGTGCTTGCAATCATCATTTCCAGGGATCTGCCAGTTTTTAATACAGAGTCACATGTGACAGTCATGCTCATTCTAACGGAAGCTGGAAGCCAAGGGCATAGCTACCATCGGTGCAGGGAGTGCAGCTGCTATGGTGACCAGAGCTGAGAGGGGCTCAACTTCCCTGTCACAGTTACATGTGTTATAACCATTTTTCGCCATTGGATGATACATAGGGGCTTTACAAACTTTTGCATAGGGAATACATTAACTAAGGCACTACTATGGATTAGATAATACTGTAGGGCACTATTATATGGGCATAAAATGAACAACTTCTGTGGTGAGGTGTCTCTCTAGAACCATTGGGACAGTGGCCTCTTCAAAATGTTGTTATGGGCCCCACAAAGTTCTGGCTACGCCCCTGCTGGAAGCCATGTGATTCACAGGTAATAGTATAAATGTCTGATAGGAGTTTATGTGTGAACAGTTTCTGTTGCCAGGTTTGTATACTTGCAAACTAAGTGTGTCATGCTTACAGCTGCTTTCTCACCTATTGTGCTATCATGGTTTGGTTACAGCGGTGCACTGAGCACTATGTTGAGCTATGTGAAATAAACATTACAGTTTTCTGCCTTGTTGGGTACTTTTGCACTATGCAATAAAATTACATTTGATATGATTGCTTTAATGAAGCAATTAACAACATACGTAGTAAGATGTTTACCTTTAATGTGATTGGTAGTACTATATTCTGTAAATAATGTTTTTATATACCAATCTGGGTCTGCACAGCCCCTTCAAAACCTTAGAGCGTCTGATGGTGTGTATCTGGTACTTGCAATGTAAACAAAAACCTCTGGTTAAGGTAGAGGCCCCATAGTAAAATTATTTTCTAGGTGGTAGTGTGGTAGTGGGTTTTCTTCTCTCTCGACCATAAACAGCTACAAAAAGTGTCTGTCTGCACCAAGCTCTTCAGTACCATTTTAAAAAACAGGAGGGAAGCCGTCATCAACTTTGTCCATGCTGCGACTGTGATTAAGTAGAACCTGACGTTAACACACACATTAATATAATAACAGTCTATACAAGCACAGTCAAAATAAGTACTAAATACACACAGTATAATGAAAAAAAAGTCATACAACCCTCTGTGGAGGGCCTCAGGGACTGTAAACCTTGAGGGCAAATGTCTGTGTGCCTATTGGACAGCACACGTTTACAATGCTAACATTAAGTTTGCTGGAAAAATCTGTAAAATAACATTATGCAAAAATTAAACACAATATGTCCATGATTGAGAGGATTCATTCACAAATTATTTCTTCTTAAATGTAAGTAATCTCATTTTATAAACGTTTCAACACCGCTTTCATAGTCCAGTGGTGATATATTAGCAAACTGCCACAGCAAAGTCCAGTATTATTACTAAAAGCAAATATTAAGGGAAAATTTGATAGGAACTTTACATTATATATCCTTTGATAACAACTGTAAGAAAAGTTTACTATTTCCAGATGGATAACATGGATTTATCATATATAAATTACAGTAGATGTAGAGATACAAATAATTATAAATCAATAACTGGCAATTAATGTGCTTTAAATAATATTAACCATACATATGTATACATATGTAAATATCCATGGATAACACAGATTAAAGTCTATTTAACCACTATTACAAATGACAGGAATTGCTACAGCATTGTTGTTTCTGATGGCACTCAGTGGGACGCAGTATCAACCCCTTTTTTCTTGGAGTCATTTCAACTCTTATACAGTCCCAATGCCTTGTATAACAAGGAGATATTTTTTTATGCCCATTCAGATAAACCACTAATGCTGTATAAAATCTGAAAAGGTAGAATTAGAATACAACCCCTATGAACTACATTTCATCCGCTATACCTTTCCAATGCCAGATATATAGATAAGCCTGTTACTGCGACAATTGGTATTTTTTCAGGTCTTCCAATGGTAATACTAATAGCAAATTCAAATGGGTCTATCATCATGTAATATCCCAGAAGGCTAAATCACAGCGGTGTGTGGGAGCTGCAGATACCACTGCCCTGTGTAGAAACAAATATTAAATTTTACACCTAATGTGCCATTCCTCTGCATTGAGTATCTGTAACCAGTGCCTCTCTGGGTATAAAATACATAATTCTTCCTCTAAGTTACTGCACAACATGATCCATTCCATATTAGTTGTATGCTGGCTTGTAAAGAATATTGGTATAGAGTAGTAATATACCATATTGGGATAATGTAAATGGGGACTTTATCAATCTTCCTCTAAATTGCACCATCCAAGGGTTAATTTTGCACAAAGGTGTGGTGTTGTATCTAAGCTCTTATCTAAAACAACACATGTCGTGTAAGAGACTTTTGTGATCGCCCTATGACTTGGAGAAAAAAAACCTATTTATGTATTATGTTTATTTTAATGTACTGTATATTTTTAAATCTTTTTTTGAATGCAACAAATATCCTTTGAAAAACTCATGGTGCCAATGGAACTCAAAGCTTTAAAATGAAGATTCCTAATGATTATCATATCGTGTGCTCTGCAACTCCTGCACTAGTAATGGTGTGGACCGCATGAATGGACACATATACTTCCTGTTGAAGTCTTTAGAATGCAGTGTAAGAATGGGCACATTACTTTCTGTTTGGAGCACTTGGAATGCTTACTGGAATACTTGCAGTTCTGGTTTGGCGGCCATGTTACTTCTGGTTTTCTGAAAACTCCACATATATTTTAGATAATTAGCAGAGTTGTTTACACATCACGTTTACTACCGGCACCAGCTCCCTTGGATCAAAAGTATTTGTCATTTTTGCTGACTGTAGGATTTTCCAGCTGCACCTAATTTGATAGGGGCATTGTAGGTTTGAAGTGCTCATTGCCATCTTTACATCAAGTAGAAATGTTACACAAAAAGGGGGTAACTTGCTGTATGGTGGCTTATTATATTATGTTTTAAATGGCTTTAATACATGTGAGTAGGTTTCCACATACTTGGTCACACTGTGTTGTCCTGTTGCATTTGCTTTGGTCTTTTTTACGTATCCTTAAAGAGAACTGCAAAATATGATTTGTTCCTGAATTAAGTGGAATTATACTCATTGTTTTTGCAGCATTTAAAGATGCAAAAGTGAAATCTTTTGTTTTTACAACTTGGCTGCTCCTTGTTCACTGTTCTGCTATTTTCTAATACAAGAATATTGTACTATATTTATAAAATAGACTCCACACAAAAAAGTTAAACATGTTACAATGAACAGACACCTGAGAAAAGTTCACCTATTTCTGGCAATCCAACATCTACAAAAATAAAAGCACCAAACCTACATACTGTTTATTTTTACATTTTACTGTTTCTGAATGGAGCCTCATTTTTTACTTTAGAATTTTTTTTTAGTTTTTTTTTATATCATATGTACTGTAACAAAAATATATCAATGATTATCTATATGCTACATCAAAGCAGCAACATGTTAGGAACTGTGGATTTCTTGCTGTGGATACATTAATGTTCATGTACATTCACTGAACACTTTCTAACACAATCTACACTCAATAACACCACACATTTTACATAAAAACATGCATCCATTCCAAATACACAGCCTTCTGAAATTCATACCTCAAAGAGCTTTTCAGCAGATTGAACCATCTCTACTTCATACTGTATCACCACTGCCTGCTTCCTGTCCTGTCATGTCCAGCCTCACAATAACACTGTTCTCCCATCCTGTTTAGTTACTGTGGCACCAAATATATAATAGCAGTGCTGGCATAGTAAAAATGTAATATAATATATGTGTAAATAACTTATTTGATTTGCTTCTTGTGATGAATAACAAGGAGGCTTCTTTAATATATCATAAACCTTTAATAAACGTGTATTGTTGATGTAACAAAAATGCAAATATACTTTTTTTATTACGAAAATACACATACTGTATTAACCAGCAGTGAACAAGATGTTATACTACTACTAGAGTTGCAGTACACAATTAGTGAACAGCACTTGCAGCAATCTGTGAAAGATCATTTTGCAGAGCATGTTCAGAAAATGAAAAGAGGATACAATAAGTACAATGTACACTTACATTTCAAGGAAAGACATGAATGTGATATTAAACAGTTGTTATCACTTTGTAGGATAGAGATGTCCTGTAACAGAATTGTAAGTAAAGTCTTATCTGGCACAGTACATGTCTTGTAAGGGTCTTTCATTAGAGCAACCCACCAGCAATTACTTGGTGGGAAAAAAAGGTATTTTAAACAATGAGTTAAAATAAAATATAACCTTTATTTAAATTGGTTAAAATTACAGAATCAGTGAATTTTTTTTTTGATTTGCTTCTTGTGATGGATAACAAGGCTTCTTTAATATATCATTAACATTTAATAAACTTACATTATTGATGTAACAAAAATGCACATATTTAAAAAAAATTCTACGACTTAAGCACAAATATGCGGTTTCTACATATGTTTGCAAAAATAATGCAAATATTTTTTTAAACAATACATATATATACATGTCTGAGCATGTCCAGCATGAATAAAGTATATATTTTTTGAAATGATGGTTAGATCATACAACCCATTTTCTGTGAGATATTTAGATCAGTGACTGTATGAAGAAAGAAAAATACGTCCTCCAGCAATGACTCATTTTAAAAATCATTTTAGAATGCAAAATTATATCATGATCGAATCAGCACGTTTATTTTATAAATCAATTGGTAATAATATACAACGCTCCATCATCAGTGATAAATCAATTGGGAATAGTATACACTTATACATCAGAATGATTATAAACAAGCCATATTTGCAATATACCTCATGATAACGGTTCTATGAGCCAAAACATTGATTCATATACAATATATACTATTGTTCCTAAAATATCAAGGGCGAAGTCAAAAAGATGAAGCACCAGCATATTACAAATAGACGTGTAAAACGTATTATTATTATTAGCATCAGCACTCTGATAAAAAAAAAAAAAAACGTGTACTGTGTTTTGCTGAGTATTTGTAATATGCATTTTTTTTTTTTTTTTAAAGTTAGCAATTTCTTATCTAATTACACAAGTGATGTTGGGTGCTGGTAGCCCTCATTACTAGCATTTATCTTAAACAACAGGCCACTCATAATCCCCCCTCCGGACTTTCAGCGTGTAAGAGGATCCCAGAACCACAGTGAATGTATGAAGAAGAAAATACTTTAAACACAGAATGATTTCTTCATATAATATTATTAATATTAACTCCTAGCTCGCAAGTTTATTTTATAAATCATTTGGAAATAATATACAACGTTGCATCATCAGTGATAATGCACAATGTATAAAAAGCGCTTATAACTGATTTTGTAGGCTTATTTCATATAAAATACCAGTAGAAGGGAATGAAAAGTGGGCGTATCAGGAGGCTTGGTTAGGGGAGTGGTTAAGGGTGGATCTGGGCGGGGTTAGGGGAGGATCTGGGCGGGGTTAGGGGAGGATCTGGGCGTGGTTTGCATAATTAGGGGCGTTCCCACCTGTCAAAAATGAGTTTGACGGAAAGTGGTTCCCTTTACTACTCTTTTGCTATCTCCCCTCGCACCGCGGGCTTCTCTTTTGCCATGTTCTACACACGATACTCCTTGTGATCGTTATCAACCGCATACTTCTAGTTTTTTTTTAAATGTAACCAAATTTCATTTATATAATTCACATTGCGCTTCTAGCTTGCATATCCAATTTTGGCTAGTTTCAACCTTAAGTGTTTGTTTGTAATCCTTCTCAAAATTCATGATTTTTGCTTGCTAATCTGTAGTTCCCGTTTGGACTCCTTGATCACTGCTACCATCAAATCAAATGCAGTGTGGCCACAGGTGAGCATGATTTTTTTTGGGGGGGTGTGAGTATTTAATGAATTTTTTTGTTAGTTACACCTGCTGGTCCATTGTCCTAATGAAGGGGCTGTGTCCCCGAAAAAATGTTTGACATACACCACGTCTTGATATTGAATATAGCCATTCTGCTGATATGAGAAGTCTCCTGAGTGCTGTTTTTTGTATGGACATCTATAGATTTTACTATATGTGCACCTGGAGCCTGTACTTTGGAATTTTTAGTGGGCCGACTGAAACAGGAGTATACGCAGTATATATATATATAATATATATATATATTTATTTATTATTGTGACAAGACATCGCTCTTTATTACCAGCACAGGCAGGCCACAGCGTCAAACACCAGGCTTGCAGTTCAGATGTTAAGGCAGTTCTCCACACAGCATATGTTATAGCAGTACAGGTTCACATCAGCTCATAATAGCACAGGATCATATCAGCACATCAGCATTGCAGCACAGGATCATGTCACATGATCAGTGGCCCTGACATCCCCACAACCCCTTCTGGGTGCTAATCACCATCAGAAGCCCCATTCTGTGCTCTGAACACATTCTTAAAGAATAATAAACAATACTGTACATGCCCAGGTGCCTCCAAATTATGTATACACAGTTGCAAAGTGCAGCAGCACTCACAGGATTTACTTGACCATGTAGTTGTACAGACGTGGGTCATCATATAACTTGTCAAGGTTTCTTTTTTATTTAGAAATATACTTATATGAGATACATTTTTGCATAATAGCTTTTAGAATTCATTCTGCAGACTTCCGGTGGGTGGCGCATCGAAGATGGCCACATTTTAGAAGAGCTCCGCTCTACCAGGCCTTATCCATTGCCATCCACCCGCTCCTGTGTTGCCTGGCTTGACATCTTGCCTGGCCCTTGCTCCCTGGAGGCTGCTGAACCCGGTGGTACCCTGCTCGGACGTGTGGCATGGCTGGAGGCCCTATTCTCCGAAGTCAGGCCCGTGATCGGACCGCCGCATGGTGGGTGCTGGCGCTGCTTCCCTCTCTGCCTGGCTGGATCTCCCCCCGACGCTGCCTTACCTCGGGGGTCGCTGCCTTTCCCCGCTGCCCTGGGACCATTTGCTGTGCCTCCTGTGACCGGGCTCGTTGTGGCTGTTCACCCGTCTCGTTCCGGTGCCTCTGTGAGGTGAAGCTCCCTGGCGTCTCTGGCTGACCGGACCCTCTTCTGCCGCTGCGCTGTGGGGTCACCTTCGCTGGGATGACGGCACTGTTCTCCTCTTCTTCCCCCGGCTCACACCCTCTGCACCCCCGCCTGCCTGCGTTGCTGCCGCGGGGGAACTTCCTGATGTGGCGCGCTGGCCGCTGGATGCCCGGGCGGTTGCGTGACCTGTGCTGCCGCTGTCCATGATCCATCGGGCTGGGTGGTCTGGAGCACCTACGTGTGCGGAGTCATCCTGGCCGCTGCCCCGTGTGGATGCCCGTCTCCCCCCCTACCCCCCCAAGGGCTGACTGTATGCGCCCGCTGTGTATATAGGGGCTGCATTGTGTGCTGCAGGGATCATCTGGCGGTGTGCTGTGGGAGTTGCGTAACCCACATTCCCGCTGTGCTTGTGTGCTGTTTGGGGGGTCCTGACTGGTGGGGATACTGCAAGAGGGTCAAGCTGGAGACCCCTATACTACTATTATATGCCTGAGGGTCCTGTGTGGCTCCCACTCTCCCCGTTGCTGACTTCCAGATAGACTTGCTGTCTGAGGCTGCATTCCCCCAGAGGGGACACATTGATGCTGCAGCCTCCCTGATATCCTATCTGTACAGTGCTACCCCTATGCCTGCTGTGCTGTGAGGAGGGCTGCCCTGTATGACGTGCTGTATCTGACTAATTGCATAGCCCATAACTCCTGCTGTGACTGTATGCTACCTGGAGGGACCTTGCTCTCGGGGCTGTTGCTGGGGGGGTGGAGCTGGAGACCCCTATACTCCCACCATGCACATGTGGGTCATATATGGTTCTTAAAATCCCCGCTGCTGATATCCCTATATGCCTGCTGTCTGGCCTGAGGCTGTGTTCCTCCCTGGTCCTCCGCCTCTATTGAATTACCTCTGCATAACTTACAGCCGTGGTGGACTTTTGGGTGGCCGACCACACTGCATCTCTGGCTCTCCTGTGGCGCCCTGACTTGTGGTGCTGCCATCTGGGTGCTGTGATCCTGAACCCCTTGCAGTCGCTGCCGCGGACCTTGGACACTGCCGAGCTTCCAGGACATTGCTGAACTGCTCTCCACTGGGGTCCTGCTTGGTATAATAGTTGTGCCCCCCCTTTTTTTTGTTGTTGATTATCCCAATTTTTTTTTCTTTCTTCCTACTCTTTACTCCTTTCTTTTTTCTGTTTCCTTCTATTGCTTTGCCCTCTTCCCTTCTGTAGCTCTATCTCCCATTTCCATTCATTTGTTCTCACTTGTTTTCACCTGTTTCACCATACTCCCTTTATATAGGCTGTAATCATATAGATTTATATACTGAAAGTGCCTGTATATTTTTTCGTATATATCTTTATATTTTTTATTTTTTTTCCTGCCTCAGTCGTTCTGTTCACAACTGTCCCTTTGTGATATTCACCACTTCGGTGTCAACGTTATTTCCCCTACACTGTCTGAGTCTGTTCCTCATTAGTTACTCTGTAGGTAGGGGGTGTGATACTCATATATTGTAATGTGAAATTTTACTTATCCCTTTGGGGCGTTATACTTAACGATTTCAGATGTGTCTCATCTGATACTTCTATTTACTGGTGAACCATGTTTGATCCTTCTGCATCTTCCCTTTTAGGCACTTAATAATTGATGGAGAGGTTTCTAAATAGGACTGTTTCTGACAATATGGTCAAAAAGAAGTCACAAAAGACCGGTGGCTCTTCCCCTTCTCATTCGCAACCCGCAACGAATATGGCTGGGAATCTAGACCCCACACCCCAACCTGACACGATGCCCCCGGTGTCCCAAACTGCTAAAGAGATTCTTTCGGTACTCATGCCCCATATTGATAGGAAATTAGACGAATTTAGGGATTCGTTTCAGTCCACCCTACGAGAAGTGGCCTCAAATACTTCAAGAATATCGGAGGTGGAGCAGAGAGTTAGTGACTTGGAGGACACGGTCCACAATGTGGAGTCCTCGGCTGACTCGTCCATTGGCATGATTCGGGAGCTCCAAGAAAAACTAGACGATCTAGAGAATAGAAACCAACGTTTTAGAATAGGAACAACCTACGTTTGATAGGCATCCCGAAACATGTCAAACCCTCCCTCCTGGGAGACTACCTGGCATCTCAGTTGGTCCCTGCTCTTTGTATCTCTGACAAGATAGAGTTTCCCCAGGTTGAGAGAGTTCATAGGGTGGGAATTGAGAGGGATGGTCCTAATCCTCCTCCCAGACCGGTGGTGGCCCGCTATTTTGATTATAGGATGAAGGAAATCATATTACGAGCATATAAGAAATTGGGCAAATTGGTCATTGACGGTACCCGCATCTTGATTTTTCAGGATTTTTCAGTGGTAGTTACCCAAAAACGCAGGGCATTCTCACCAGTTTGCAAATTCCTAGTGGAATCGCAAAAACGTTTTGCCCTTCTTTACGCTGCCAAGTTGAGGGTCACTGGTAATGGCTGTACCTTATTTTTTGATGACCCGGACGAGGCCCGTAGACATTTTTTGCCCTCTCCCTCCCCACTGAGTTCACCAGTAGCATCCCTGAGGTCTCCCAATCGCTGAATGTTTGTACTGATCTATTATCCATTTAGAGATGGAGGACAGGGTTTTGCTTTTCTTATGTCCCTCTTAGGATAATGGTTATTATGTTATCAATTAGGAAACTGGCTTTCCTTTTTCTCTTTACTGTTTGTTTTTTTGTTGATTCTAATGGTCGGTCGCAGTGCCATTACTGTGACCCTCCAAGACAATTTTTGGTTTGTGAAAATTCAGAAAAGGTTATTGAAGCATGATTCTTTGTCTTTTGGAAATTGTGATATGTTCAAACTGATACATTTTCAATTTTTTGTATTTTGTTTTGGTGCGTTGGGGGTGGAGAGATGGGAACACGTAGCCGCAACTGTGTTGTTTGGGTTGCCTCCTACTCGCTGGGATAGGGGACCCCACCATATATCAATGAGATTATACTACAGACATAGTACAGTAAAGATTGGGATTGGATGATGGCGAATAATACCTGTACTTTACCGTACTCACCTCCCCACGACTCAATCAGATTTCTTTTATGGAATGTTGGAGGGCTCAGTTTTCCCACTAAGCGTCAAAGGGTTTTATCCCACCTTAAGAAATTTAGCCCAGACATCATTTTTCTGCAGGAGACCCACTGGAGGGAGGGTGATGGCTCTTCCCTTCGAGCTGGTTGGTTGTGTGATTGTTTTTCGGCATCATGTGCCGATAAGACTAGAGGGGTGGCTATCCTCTTTGCACGGCACCTCCCATACACCATCTTAAACACTGTCCCGGACCCTAATGGTCGATATTTACTGATCGATGTTAAGATTGGAGACGTCACATACAGACTTTTAAACATATACGTTCCCAATACTCAGGTATCGGAATTTTTGATACAGATTACTTTCTTGATACAACAGCGGGAGGCTTTTCCACTGATAATCGGAGGTGACTTCAATACGGTGCATGATCCGACTTTGGACAAAACTCCAATTCCGTCCAATCGACATTCTACAATCTGGTCTACACTTGTGAAATTCATGTTAGGACTCCAAGTGACTGATGTTTGGAGACTTTTCAATCCATCAGATAAATCTTTTACTTTCCATTCGGGGGTTCACCACACGGTCTCCCGCATAGATTATTTTTTAGTAGCAGACTCTTTGGTATCCGAGGTGACCTCCGCAAATATTGCTGAAATATTGGTCTCGGATCATGCACCGATTGAATTCTCATTTAGACTGCCACATACAGGTCTCACACACCGCACTTGGAAGTTCCCTACATATTTATTCCAATCAGAAAAATTTCGGGACTATTTAAAACGTACCTGGCTGGACTATGTAGATAATAACATTGCCCACTGGGATGACCCGGTTCTTTTCTGGAAGCATCGAAGTCTGTGAAGCGAGGTAGTATTATCTCATATGTATCCGGTCGCAATGAGATTCAAAAAGACCAGTATCGTTCCCTCTCCTATACACTGCAGACTACGTTTGCTGAATATGTGGCTGACCCCTTGGAAGAAAAATTCACTATATATAATCAAGCTAAATCTCTATTGGAAAATTTTCTACTCTCCCAAGCCCAATCGCGCTTAGACTTCACTAAAAATAGATATTATAGGTGGGGTGCCAGGACGGGACGTTTATTGGCCTCACTAACTAAAGGATATAAACGAAGAAACCATATTGTCTCTATTAAAGAGACTGGGACTTCCTCTTGTCTGACGAGAACGTCTGACATTTCGAGGGCCTACCATGACTATTATTGTAATCTATATTCCGCTAGACCATCGACCCCTGAGTCTTTAGACGATATCATCAGAGAGGCTAATTTACCTAGTCTAGATCCAGACCAAATAGATCTTCTAGACTCGGAAATTACTGAAGAGGAAATAAGGTCGGCAATATCTTCCCTACATACCTGTAAAGCCCCGGGACCGGATGGTTTCTCGGGAGAATATTTTAAAATCCTATCTACTGACATTGTACCGACTTTATTGGAACTTTATTGCACTATTCATAAAAAAGGCCCATCCTATCCCTCTTTTAATGCTGCCTTTACTACCCTTATTCCAAAGCCCGACCGCGACCCTACACAGTTGAGTTCCTATCATCCCATTACTCTGCTAAACGTGGACTTTAAAATTCTGTCCAAAATCATGTCTTCTCGATTACAAATATTCTCCTCCTCTCTTTGCTCATCTCACCAACTAGGTTTCACCCGGGGCAGACAATTGGTTAAGGGTATTCGCACAGCAATCGCCTCCATAATTGCTTCCAACAACAATCCCACTGTTCCCAAAATGCTTCTGAGCCTTGACGCTCAGAAAGCTTTTGATACAGTATCCTGGCCCTTTTTATTTAAAGTCTTATTGGCTCGAAATTTCGGCCCAGATTTCATTAATCTTATAAAGTTCTTTTACAGCTCCCCCACGACATTCCTTTTAATCAATGGCACAAGAAGTGATCCTATTATTATGTCTAGAGGCACCTGTCAAGGGTGCCCTTTATCTCCCCTACTTTTTAATTTGTCCCTTGACTCCTTACTTTGCATACTTGATTCTTGGCCGACTTTGAAAGGTATATCGGTTGGTACGATGGAAGTGAAACTCACTGGATTTGCGGACGATGTTCTGATTTACATTTCCAATCCCAAACACTCCCTTAGACCGCTGCTAGAATTGCTTGATAGGGTGGGGTCTCTTTCTGGCTTTTTTATTAATTTTGAAAAATCTAGTGCACTTTATCCGAAACAAGGCTTTTATAGACCCTTGTGGGCGGCACACTTACCTTTGAACTGGGCGAGAAAGAGACTCCCGTATTTAGGTATTCTTCTTCCCAAAAATATCGCAAATCTCTATGATATTAATATCAAGAAAACGCTTTCTAAAATTATGGGGGATCTTGGAGCGATGGCCCATGTACAACTCTCTTTTTTGGGAAGGACAAATATAATTAAAATTATATATTTTCCGAAACTCCTTTACCCATTAGAAGTTCTCCCCCTTTTGCTTTCTAGACAAGACCTCTTACAGATAACATCGGCCTTTAGGAAATTTATTTGGAACAATAAGCGCGCGAAAATTGGTCTAGTTAAATTAGGTCAGCCTAAAACAAATGGGGGGGTTAACTTTCCAGACATTCTGACGTATAGCTATGCTTCTCATATTCGCTATATTAAGGACTGGTTGTCTAGTACCCAAATTTATACAGACTCACTTCTCGAACAAAATTTAATTCCTCATGTGTCCCTGATAGCTTTCCTGCACTTAACCGATGCTGAGATCTCTACGGATCTAACTACTAATCCCCTCCTAATGACTACGAGGAAAGTTTGGCTATCCCTGAGACATAAATATAAATTACACAAACACATATCTATCCATTTGCCTTTCTTGCAGAATCCGGGTTTTCAAACTGGAGAGGCCTTTGTAATATAGGACAACTAATCAACCCTGAATCCCATAAACCATTATCTTATACGGAGGCCCTGTCTAAATACCCATATATTAGCCCCCAAAACTTTGCTTTTTTTCAAGCCCAACATTATGTCAGCACGGTTTCCAGACTATTACCTGCGACTGATTGGGATAATCAACTGGACCGAATATTATTGCGACCGGAACTATCCAAAGGTGCTATTTCCTTTTACTACAAACACCTCCACACTATAATAGACCATTCTACATATAAAACTGGGATAGCCCAATGGTTACTGACACAATCACCACTTACTGACAGACACTATTTACTAACACACACACTCACAACACAAAACTTACCGACACAGACACTTACTGATAGATATTACTGACTGACACACACGCACAACACAGATAAACTTACTGACACAGACATTACTTACTGACACACATACAACACAATACTTATACCGCTCTCCCATCACAATGCCGGGTCCCACCTGGGAATTGGAAATGGGTCCATTCCTGGGTGGGACCCGGCATTTGACCCTACACACCGCCAACCCGACCCGGCAATTTGCCGGTTCAGGTTGCCATCTGTGGGCGGAGATGGAGTCGGCATCAGGTGCAGAGGCGATGCTGGGAGATGAGATCATCCCTATGCAGTGAACGGGTCGAGGGTTGCATCGACCTGGGTGACCCGTTCACACTGCACCGGACCTGGTATTTAACCAGAGAATAACCCTTCTTTATTCCCGGGTTGAATTACTGGGTCAGGCAATCCAGAATTCGCCCATGACCACTTTCACAACACACATCGGAACGTGTCGACCCAGCAATATACCCAGTCTATACCAGGTTATTTTTGCGGTGTGAAAGGGGTATTACTGACACAGACACCCACCACTTACTGACAGACACTACTTACTGACACACACACACACACACACACACACACACACACACACACTACAAAACCTACTGACAAACACTACTTACTGACATACACAAAACTTACTGACACAGACACCATGCAAAATGTACTGACACAAACACTACTTACTGACAGACACTTCTTACTGACACCTGTGGTGCACACAGCATTTTTTTCTCAGTGGTATTGTGCCTGTGTGCCGTGAGCGTGGTCACATGTCATTAAGGGATGTAACCATGTGACACTAGGTGAAGTGGTTATATATTATGTGAATCCATGGCACAGACACCCCCTGTCCCTGCGGACTACAGAGACAAGGACAGCAGGATGTGACACTTGTTATAGAATAAAAAATATTATATATAAGATGTGTACCCAGCACTCATCCTGTTATGATGTGAATATTTGCTCCAGTGCCCTCCTTCGGTTTTTCAAGCTGTGGACAGAGTACAATGAGGCAGCACTCCCGAGTCTTGCTGGTGCAGTAAGATTTATTTGGTACGATTCTGGATCAATAAATCTTACTGCACCAGCAAAACTTGGTAGTGCCGCCTCATTGTACTTGTGGGGAGGGGTCCCGACCATTAGAGTTACTCACCGGGGTGTAGTATGAGTTGCCGGGGCCCAGGTCCCCGGCGGCCAGCATACCGGCGCCGGGATCCAGACTGCCGGCTTCCCGACAGCAAAGTGAGCGCAAATGAGCCCCTTGCGGGCTCAGTGGCGCGCGTAAGCGCCACGCTATCCTCCCTCCAGGGGGTTCGTGGACCCCCAAAAGGGAGAAACGGTGTCTGTATGCCGGTTGTCGGGATTCCGGCGCCGGTATACTGTGCGCTGGGATCCCAACAACTGGTATACTGAATACCACCCACACACCGGTGGCCCGGCACCCCATCGTCACTTTTTCTCTGCCAGTCTGCCAGGTGCGGGAAGGTGATGACATCACCTTCATGCTCCCAGCAGTCCTTTTACTGAAAAAGGAAGAAGGTGCTGGCGGCGCCTCCGAGCAAGATCTAGGAGCTTGGTGGTGGTGTTTTACAGTGTGGCGGGGGTATGGCGTACTGGCGGACACATTCTTAATGGTACGCCATACCGGAGCGTACTGCCACACTTGCAGGACTGACTAACACACACACACAACGCAAAACATATTGACACACACGACACAACACAAAACTTACACAGACAAAATGCAAAACTTACTGACACAGACACAATGCAAAACTTACTGACACACACACACACACACACACACACGCAAAACCTACTGACACTGACACTACTTACTGACAGACACTACTTACTTAGCGACACACACACATCCCCCCCCCTCCCCCTTCAAAACTTACTGACATAGACACCACTTACATAGCAGACCTCGGGGCCTGGTGTGGGCTGCTACTCACATGGTTTGCATGCCCCCTCAGCTCTGACATCCAGGGACCCAGCTCTCCTAAAAGACAGCAGCCTCCTGTCAAGACCCTTTCCCTCTTTCAATGTTATTGTTGGGAAGCTGCAGCAGGAAAGGTATGCTGCAGCAAAAACATTTAGGTTTTGATGGACAAGGGGTCGCGGCTTCTGATGGGTTCGGGGGCAGAGCCTTGGAGATATCTCCGAGGCTCTGCCCCATGCCCATCCGAAGCCCCGCCCCCTCACCCATCAAAACATAATTGCTTTTGCTGCAGCATACCTTTCCTGCTGCAGCTTTCCAACAATAACATGCCTCATGAAAGAGGGGCAGGGTCTTGACAGGAGGCTGCTGTCTCGTAACTATTTATGTGGCTCCGCCCCCTTGCCTGTCCGAAGCCCCGCCCCTTGCCCGTCCGGAGCCCTGCCCCCTTGCCCGTCCGGAGCCCCGCCCCCTCGCCCATCAAAACATAATTGCTTTTGCTGCAGCATACCTTTCCTGCTGCAGCTTTCCAACAATAACATGCCTCATGAAAGAGGGGCAGGGTCTTGACAGGAGGCTGCTGTCTCGTAACTATTTACGTGGCTCCGCCCCCTTGTCCATCCGAAGTCCCGCCCCCTTGTCCGTCCGAAGCCCCGCCCCTTGCAACACAAAGCGGTCAGGACACAGGCTGATCAGTTTGGGGTGGGGGTGAATGGGCAGCCGGAGGTGAGTGAGCTGATGTATGTGCTGACAGGAAATATTTTTTTTCCTGGCAGCACTGGCTACTGCCTGCACTGCAGGGAGGTCTGTGGGCCTATTTTCAATGGGGGGCTTGGAGCTGCAGCTCCATCCGCCCCATTGTTAATCCGGCCATGGTTACTGCACATGCTACATTTTTCCATAGCTATGTTTCCCGCTGCTAAATACACGGAAATGTATCTTAATATCTTTCACAGATCTTATATCTCTCCCCATAGAGGTTTCTTAATAGGCCTTTTAAGCGATCCCTCTTGTCCCAAATATGGCCATCCTTCGCAGTGGCGTAAGTTTGCCCCAGTCGCCCGGAGGCATGATAAATGTTGGTGCCCCACTACATACTGTATACACACACACCCTTCATATGTAGGTATCCGGGACTCGTGTTGAACAGTAGTAGCGTGCTCAGGTGCCTTTCCCAATAGTAATATAGATACACATACAAAGTGGACGGCACTCCAAGTCAGTCATCACAATAAAATAGACACCAGCATACCTTTATAGCACACCTACAGTACTCCCTCACCCAACAGCGTGTCACAATGTAGATGCTTTGGCACAGTGGTGTGCCAATATACAGTATATATATATATATATATAAAAAACACACAAACGCCTCTTTCACTTAAACACACACACAAACACCTCTTTCACTTAAACACACACACATGCCTCTCACTTACACTCACACCTCTTACTTACACACGCCTCCTTAGCTTAAACACACACATGCCTTCTTCACTTAAACACACACACCTCCTTCGCTTAAACACACACAATCCTCACTTACACACACGCCTCTCACTTACACACACACCTCTCACACACACGCCTCTCACTTACACAAACGCCTCTCACTTACACATGCTCCCTTCACTTAAACTCCCACACACGCCTTCTTCATTTAAACTCTCACACACATGCTTCCTTCACTTAAACACACAAACATGCCTCTTTCACTTATACACACACACATACACCTACACACACACAAATACACAAGATGAACGGTCTCTAAGCGCTGCTATTAAGATCCAAAGTCCTTCTGTCCTGATGATCCTCAAAGAAACAACAACAGTGTGACAACGTCTGCTGAGCTCCTCAATATTTCTATTCCCGCGACCCGTGATTTTGATGAAACTGACCTTTCTTAAAAACAATGCGTACACATAAAGGTTTCTTTCCTCACCTCTTCTATACACAGCAATGTGATACGTCTAACATCAGACAATTGGAACCCAGCTTACCTTATTGATAAGCCCTATATGCATCAAAAGGTATCTTTTTTCACAGGGGTCTCCTCCACGTTCAAAGAATTAGTTCCATGTCCTCTTTATATTTTAAAAAAATTGATGTTTATTTTAACCACAAACATGTGGCATAAAACAATTAAAAATGAACAAAACAACAAGGTACCCACTATAGACAGGCAAGGCCACTTCCACTTACACCCCTTAGATGGAATAGAGGTTTAATGTCACACCACCGAAAAAAATAAAAATTACCATAAATCTAGGTGGGTATCAACATAAGCGGTAGGGTTCAAGCCTGGGGTCCTTAAACAATGCACCAACGCGTTTCGGATGTAAATCCTTCCTCAGGGTGTAATTGTGGAAGTGACCCTCTCGGTCTTTTATACCCACTTACCATTATCACATGACAGTGTTATTCAATGGGGTTGCAGTGACGTCTAATTACATCTTTCTACATAGTTAATATTCCCCAAGCAACATGTACACATAAATCTCCATGCATTAATCATAAATAGGTACATAGATTCATATTATTACTAAAAATCATTCTAAAACAGCACAAATTCATAATAATTGGTAATTCATAAAATCCCGTTATAATCCAGATAGTCCAAATCCTCATATATTGTCATCCCAGTTCCTGGACTACAGTATAATGTCCACATCTTCAATAAGTCCAAGTTTCCTGATCCTCCCCCTTTGTTTATGATGTCATTGCTCCTTCCCCGGCTTGTCAGTTGGTTTACACCGTCGCTATAGAAACCGCACGTACTGCACGTCTCTCACATGCTGATCTTCATTACGAGGAGCTCCTTCCTGTGTTTGGAGCGCAGACGTCATTTCCTGTGCGGCTCTAATGGAACATATCGAGCCGGGAAGTATTCGTCACGTATCACTTCCGGACTTTGGAGCGCATACCGGAAGTTGATTCATAGCCGCTGTGGAACGCATATCGTCGCTCCACATACCGCATTCACCAGCAGGGGGGAGAGATAAAAAGGAAATAATGAAATATTCTAATCGCTGCAACCATTAAACATGATAATATATACCAACCATATAACTATAGTACAATATTTTAATCGCTGCAACCATTGACTCTACTACTGTGACACATGACCCTTAGCCTACAATGCACAATGCAGTCCACTTATTGCAAATCACAGTATGCATGATAAGCTCTATTTGAGATCTACAGAAATTATTTGGTCTCAAAGTCCATATTGAGACCTTTTCGGATGCAGAGTTTTTAGTTCAAAGATTTTTCTCATCTCTGCTCTAGCTAATCTCTCCTCATCGTCATTCCTACGCCAGTTTGAATTGACGCATAGAATAGCACAAAAACTGGTCAGATGAGAAATATCACTTTTATGAACATCTTTAAATTGGAGTGAGACATTGTGCGTTTCTAAACCGTTTTTAATATTACGAGTATGTTCCGCCATACGGGTCTTGAGCATTCTAGTGGTCCGTCCAACATATTGGGATCCACAGGAACATTCTAGCAAATACACACAGTTCTTGGTGGAGCATGTCAAAAATTCCCTAATAGGATACGTCTGTTTAGTATATGATGATACATACTCTGTGATTTTATTTCTTTTGTCCTTACAGGAGCGACACATCTTACATGAGCCGCACCTGTAAAAACCTTTAGACTTAATCCTAGTCTGCATCTTCGGAACCGATATGACACTGTTAACAATCTCATTCTTCAAATTCCTCGCCCTTCTATAAACAAATCTGGGATTTTTAGAGACATGACCCTCCAATGCCGGGTCCCTGCTTAGGATATCCCAATGTTTTCTTACAATCCCTTCTATTTGTTTATACTGGCTGTTATAGCCTGTAATAAAGGCTACATCCCCACTTCTCCTGTTGACACTGCTCTTTTCTTTTTTCAAGATATTGGTACGGTCTAAATTAGTTCCAACTTCTCGTGCTCTTTCCACTATATGAGGATCATACCCTTTTTCCAAAAAATGTTCCTGTAGTATTTCCGCCTGCTGTATGTATTTTTCCATATTCGTACAATTCCTCCGGATACGTTTGAACTGACTCATTGGGATACTGTGCAGCCAATTGCTGTGATGATTACTAGTAAACTCAATGAATGAGTTACAATCAGTATCCTTTGTATAATTACTGGTTTTTATCATACCACCTTCTACATAGATCTTAAGGTCCAAAAAATTAACCTCCAGTTCACTAACATTAAATGTCAATTTAATATTATACTGATTGTTGTTGAGATGTGTACAGAAGGTATCCAGGGAACTGCGATCACCTCCCCACACAAACACAACATCATCGATATACCGGTACCACGACACTAGGCTGGCGCCTAGCTGATGGCCTTCAAAAACTGATTGCTCCTCCCAAAAGGCCATAAATAAATTAGCATAGCTAGGTGCCAGCCTGGTGCCCATTGCTGTACCCGTCAGCTGTAAATAGAATGCATCATGAAACCAGAAAAAATTATTTTTGAGGATCAAAGCGATACCTTCCAAAACAAAATCTCTATGATTCTCTTCGGTTCCATACTTCTCCAAAAAGAACCGGATTGCTTCCAAACCGTGTTCATGCTCTATGACCGTGTACAGCGATGTAACATCCGCCGTAACCAGCATAAGCCCTGGCCGCCATTCAATCTCTGTCAGTCTATTGATGGTGTCAATTGTATCTTTAAGATATGATCGGGTTGATTTAACCATAGGTTGTAGCTTTCTATCAATAAAGAGTGATAAATTCGACAAGCAGGAATTGGTGCCAGCGACAATAGGTCGTCCTGGCGGCTTTTCCTTATTTTTGTGGATTTTTGGAAGTACATAAAGTACCGGTACAGATGGACTATCGATGACAATAAAGTCACTATCTTCCTTAGTAATTACTTGCCTAGACATGTATATAGCCAAAAATGTTTTTAATTTATCTTCAATATTGACCCCAGGATTACCCCTTAATTTTTTATATGTGCCACCATCCTGTATTTGTCTAAATACCTCAGCATACCTTTTTTACCTACACACACACACACACACACACACACACACACACACACACACACACACACACACACACACATCTCCCTTACACGCACACACGCCTCTTTCATTAAAAAACACACACACACAAACAAAAACAAACACATGCTTTCTTCACTTACAGACACGCCTCCTTCATTTAAACTCACACACACGCGTCCTTCACTAAAACACACAAACATTCCTCTTTCACTTACACACACACACACACACACGTATGTCTCTCACACACATACGCGTCTCCTTTACACTCATACACGCCTCTTTCACTTAAAAACGCACACACAAACAAAAACAAACACATGCTGCCTTCACTTACACACACACACACACACACACACACACATACAAACCTCACTTAAACATGCACACATAAAACACAGTGCTGCCAACATTCATTAAAGACCCCCCAGCACCCCTCCCCTTTCCAACTACACGCACCCCCACAGTGCAGCTTGAGGCAAGTGCTGCCAGTGCCTACCTGCTGCTATCAGCCCAACGGAAGAACAGAGAGCATCACTTGGCCACCTCATCTGGAAGGGCCTGGCAGGAGCTGCGTTCTGGAGCTCCCCCTAGCTGTAGCCACAGCCAGCTCTCTGTATATACTAGGACAGGGGTGGCCAACCAGTCAGAGGCAAAGAGCCAGAAAAGATCTGTAGTCAAGGACAAGAGTCAGTATCGTCGGCGCGCGTACAAAAATGGTGTCGTGGCCTAGTTTTCACAAAGCCACACCCCATTTTGTGCACACACCTTTCGTTATGACGTTTGTAGGAGTATGACCTGTGTCATAACTCCGTTTTTAGTCATGTTGTACAGTGCCAAATACATATAATGCCTCAGTACAGTGCCACCTACATATAAAATTGTCAAAAAATGGGTGCCTCCACACTGCCAGAAACATATGTCCCCACAGTGCCACATACACATATGTCCCCACAGTGCCAGATACATATATGCCCCAAAGTGCCAGATACATATATGCCCCACAGTGCCAGATACATATATGCCTCACAGTGCCAGATACATATATGCCTCACAGGGGTGTAGTATGGTATGCTGGCGGTCGGGCTCCCGGCGGCCAGCATACCGGCGCAGGGAGCCCGACCGCCGGCATACCGACAGTGTGGTGAGCGCAAATGAGCCCCTTGCGGGCACGGTGGCGTGCTATGCGCGCAACGCTATTTTATTCTCCCTCTAGGGGAGTCGTGGACCCCCACGAGGGAAAATAAGTGTCTGTATGCCGGCTGTCGGGATTCCGGCACCGGTATACTGTGCGCCGGGATCCCGACAGCCGGCATGCTGAAGACCACCCGCCTCACAGTGCCAGATACACATGACCCCCCAGTGTCAGATATACATGTCCCCCCCAATGCCAGATATACATTTCCCGCCAGTGCCAGCTATGCCCCTAGTGCCAGATATATATGTCCCCAAAGTGCCAGCTATGCCCCCAATGCAGTGTCCCCACATTGCCAGATATGCCCCCTGTGCCAGATATACATGTCCCCACACAGTGCCAGCTCTGCCCCCAGTGCCAGATATACATGTCCCCCCAGTGCCAGCTATGCCCCCGTGCCAGATATGCCCCCAGTGCCAGATATATATGCCCCCACAGTGCCAGCTATGCCCCTAGTGCCAGATATATATGTCCCCAAAGTGCCAGCTATGCCCCCAGTGCCAGATATGCCCCCAGTGCCAGATATATATGTCCTCACAGTGCCAGCTATGCTCCCAATGCCAGTGTCCCCAGTGCCAGATATGCCCCCCAGTGCCAGATATACATGTCCCCAAGTGCCAGATATACATGTCCCCACAGTGCCAGATATATATGTCCCCACAGTGCCAGCTATGCCCCCAATGCCAGTGTCCCCACAGTGCCAGATATGCCCCCCCAGTGCCAGATATACATGTCTCCCCAGTGCCAGCTGTGACCCGTGCTAGGTATACATGTCCCCACAGTGCCAGCAATGCCTCCAGTGCCAGATATACATGTCCCCACAGTGCCAGCTATGCCCCCAATGCCAGTGCCCCCACAGTGCCAGCTATCCCCCCCAGTGCCAGATATATATGTCCCCACAGTGCTAGCTATGCCCCCAATGTCAGTGTCCCCACAGTGCCAGATATGCCCCCCAGTGCCAGGTATTCATGTCCCCACAGGGCCAGCAATGCCCCCAGTGCCAGATATACATGACCCCCCTCTTCCCCCGTGGTGCTCACCACGCTGCTGCTGTCTGTGAGGAGAGGAGAGCGCAGCGTGCGCCTCCCCTGCTACTCTCCGGCGGCTGTGTATCTCTTCAATTAGGCACCGGTCCATGAGCCAATCAAAGCTTGCGGACCAGCAGTCTTAGCTGCCGGTCCGCGAGCTCTGATTGGCTCACGGACCGGCGCTGAATTGAAGCGTGACGCTGCGGCCGGAGAGTGAGGGGCAGGGGAGGCGCACGCTGCGCTCTCCTCACAGACAGCAGCAGCAGCAGCACGGTGAGCGATCAGGCAGTGGGAGACAGTGGAGGAGGTGTGCCCCCTTGAGGTCAGGAGCCCGGCGGCAGCCGACTCCACTGCCTCCCAGAGTTCCGCCCCTGATCCTTCAGCAGACCTTTATCATTGTTTCTGGGCCTGTCCACTTTTAAGACGGTTTTGGTTAACAGTCTGGCGTTTTGCCTCCCAACATTTAGTGAACTACATCCCCTTTACGCCGGAATGGGCTATATTTGGCATCATACCCCCTGGTACCAGAGCTCCCAAAGCCGTTAAAAAATTACTTTTAGCAATCTCATCAGCAGTTAGAAAAGCTGTTTTGCACATGTGGGTTCATAGCTCCATCCCGACTCTAGATATGTTCAAGGAAAAATTATTTTTCATTTTTCATTTGCCATATGGACTGGTTGGAGGCCTCACTTCAAAAAGAATCTCGCACCGAATCCTTTTTCGCAACATGGGAAAGTTTTATTGAAACACTACCCACTCATACTAGAGAGGCCATTAGCTCATGTTTTCGCAGCACACTCTGGTATGAAACCAGGATTTTTTTTAGAGACCCTCCCATTACTCTTGTTAGCACTGGCTAGCGGTCGTGGCGTGTTCCCGTCTCTCTAAGGGTCCAGTTTGTACCAGTGGGTGTCATTTGTACTTCCATAATATTGTACCTGTTAACTTGTTTTTCTTCTTGTACTCCTCCCTATATCGCGCACCATGTTTTGTATTTATTGTGTTATGTCTTTTCTATTTTCTCCAACATATTCCTGTAAGCATTGCTAACTTCTATGCGAAAATGCTTCAATAAATAAAGAAATGTAAAAAAAAAAAAAAAGAATTCATTCTGCAAGTATTACTCCTAGTCATATGCTTTATTGTAGTTATATGTTTTAGTGTATTATGGGCGGGATGTACTAAGCGGAAAATGCGGTAAACTCCCTGTTTACCGCATTTTCCTGATGTACTAATCCCCGGCCGGCAGGACAGCGCCGCGGCAGGGTACTAGCTGGCGTACGTCCATAGAAGCCTATGGGCTTCTCTCCGCGGCGCTGTGTGAGGGATCCCTCCCAGCATGCCCTGCGGCCGCCCCCGTCACCCCGCGCATGCGCAGACTGACTTCTGGGGCCGAATCCCGGAAGTCAAGCTGCCGCTGCGCATCGCGGAGGATAGCTCTTATCGGAAGAGCTGTCCTCCGCAATGCTGATCGCATATATTAGTACATATGCGATCAGCATCGTGGCGATGGACGGTGATGTACATTAGTACATCCCGCCCTATATGTGCTTCAGTCTCATTAAAGGCCTTTCTGTATACATACATGTACACTTGAAGTTACTTAACAGAAGACACTCAGTCACGTGTACGACCCCTGGTTTCACCTGAAAAAGACATTCACAGTGATCTTCCAATAGTTTTAGTGTCACCATCTACACGCATGTTCACGTCCCATATTGTTGAACGTATACCACTTTGTCTTTCCGCATTCCATATTATTTTGTCCGGTGTGTTTATTCTCCGTGTATGCAGGAAGTTTAAGTCGTTCATTGAGGAATGTTGCTGTTTTGCTGACATTGGGGGTCATTCTGAGTTGTTCGCTCGTTGCCGATTGTCGCTATGCTGCGATTTGTTGCTAAATGCGCATGCGCATGGTACGCAGCACGCATGCGCTAAGTTATTTTACACAAAACTTAGTAGATTTGCTGTGGATCCTGCGGCGCTTTTCAGTCGCACTGCTGATCGGTGAATGATTGACAGGAAAGGGGCGTTTCTGGGTGGTAACTGAGCGCTTTCTGGGAGTGTGCTAACAAACGCAGGCGTGCCAGGCAAAAACGCAGGAGTGTCTGGAGAAACGGGGGAGTGGCTGGCCAAACGCAGGGCGTGTTTGTGACGTCAAACCAGGAACTAAACGGACTGAGCTGATCGCAATCTGTGAGTAGGTCTGGAGCTACTCAGAAACTACAAAGAATTATTTAGCAGCAGTTCTGCTAATCTTTCGTTCGCAATTCTGCTAAGCTAAGATACACTCCCAGAGGGCGGCGGCCTAGCGTGTGCAATGCTGCTAAAAGCAGCTAGCGAGCGAACAACTCGGAAAGAGGGCCATAGAATTGTAACCATGTCTACGTAGTGCTAAAGTTTGGAGTCATTGAGGCAATACCTGAAGATACCTGATATGATACTGTAGGTCTATCTGGTAGGTTGGTGATTGATCTTAGCATTTTGGGAGGAGGAAGTATGTAGGATTTTAACAGTTTGGGGTTTGTAGGTATTGGAATCCTCATTAGTTTGGCATTATTTGTGTGCCCTTTTCACAAAATGTTCTGCTAGCTTTAGGATTAGTTTAATTCTTTCATCTCATCTTTGATGAGGTTAGATTGGTTTAGACATTCTGGACCTGATTTAGACTTGGATGCAAGTTCCTTAAAATGTAACTTGCACAGGACTCCATAGGCAGGTAGCTAACAGAAAGACTCCTTGCATATCTGTGGATAACAGCAAACCACTGACATCAGGAAGTGCTTTTTTAGGATCTTTATACCTCTGGGTGACAGCGGATTGGCTGGGAGTATCATGTGATCGCAGACTGTCTTCCAGTTGGTGTTTGACCGATTACCTGATCCATGCATGGCTGTGTCCATCTCCAATTCTGGAGAAAACTCTGGCATGGAATCCACTTGCAAAGGGAATTGAGACAATACCACCATAATAACTCTGCAGTTCAGGTCTAGCACTTCCAGCTGGACACTAAAGGTGGGTACACACTGTCCGATATATCGGCCGTTCTCTTGAGCGGCCAATATATCGCGGGTCTGTCGGCCAGTGTGTACTGCCGATACGTCTGTGAACTCCGTCATTCACAGATGTATCGCGTCGGCCCCGCAGCACAGCCGACGGCCAATATATCTACCGATATATTGGCGCATCGCTGTGTGTGTACGGGCGGTCGGCCGACCACCCGTACACATGCTGCGGCAGCCAACGGTGATTGACAGCTGAACTGGGCGGGCATGTGTACAGTTTTGCCTATGTAAGCATGGGAGATTGTGTACTCAAGGATTTGATGAACATGGGCCCTCATTCCGAGTTGATCGGTCGCAATGCGAATGTAGCAGAGTTACACACGCTAAGCCGCCGCCTACTGGGAGTGTATCTTAGCTTCTTAAAAGTGCGACCGAAGTAATCGCAATATTGCGATCACAAACCTCGTAGCAGTTTTGGAGTAGCTTCAGACTTACTCTGCCTGTGCGATCAGTTCAGTGCTTGTCGTTCCTGGTTGACGTCACAAACACACCCAGCGTTCGCCCAGGCACTCCCACCGTTTCTCCGGCCACTCCTGCGTTTTTTCCGGAAACGGTAGCGTTTTCAGCCACACGCCCCTGAAACGCCGTGTTTCCGCCCAGTAACACCCATTTCCTGTCAATCACATTACGATCGCCGGAGCGATGAAAAAGCCGTGAGTAAAATTACTTTCTACATAGCAAAGTTACTTGGCGCAGTCGCAGTGCGAACATTGCGCATGCGTACTAAGCGGATTTTCATTGCGATGCGATGAAAAATACCGAGCGAACAACTCGGAATGAGGGCCATAAACTTAGATGTAGCAGGTTTAGTAAAATAGATACATTAATCAAATGACCAAATGGATAAAAGTATTGATTTAAGCCCTGCCAATACCAACATTGAGCCTTACTTTAAAAAAAAAATGCAATAACTTTTTTACAGTCTGTATAGTGATCTTATACATTACACTGTAGGAGAATGGTAAATTGAAACAAGTTGTTTAGTTTCCAGTGTATGCTGAGTACACTTTACTTGACCTGAACACTTGGCCTTACTTCTTTTGCCTCCAGTCAGCATCCCACTGTGACACTGCACATGTGACTGCTACTCAGGATACGGTTTCCCACAGAGAAGAGAAACGTTACCCTCAACTGGATTCCAGCTTTCCAAATGTACATTATGCCTCAAATATTACTGTCTATCACAGTCTGCTTTGCATCTGGATAAACAACCTAGGCAAATTTTCTCTGTGGGAAAAAATAAATATAGAACAATAATATACTGGGAGAATTGCTGACTTATTGGTAAACAATTCTCCTGTAAGGACAGGGTTATTTATCTTTAACAGACAAAAAAAATTTTTTCCAAATGGCCTGTGTGATATCTGGTTCACTTACAGTCATTTGCAAAAAAGGACAAATAGACAATAATTATTTTTTTTATGCAAATTGTGTTTTTATTAATAAAGAGACAATAGTATACAGCTCACAAGGAATTGCATGTAATACAAGAATTAGTAAAAATACAACAAACGACATCAATGTATGATAACTGTCACACTCGCGGCGCTGTGGCTGCCGCACTTACCGCTCCGGGTGCGCTGGGTCTCCCGGCGGTCGTCGCCCCCGGTGGGCTCCGGGTCGTCGCGTTTTGCTGGCGCTGCCTCCGGCTGGTTCCCGGGGTGTGGGCGCCGCCATTGCGCCCGGCATCCACGAGAGCGTGGTGAGCGGGTGACGTAATTGGCCCCTTCCGCCAATCGGGAGAGGGCGGGAAGTTCAAAGGCAGACGCCGCACAGAGCCCCGGCGCCTGAGTATCGTTTTTCCAATGATCACCAGTGCTAGCAGCGTTCAGAGTGTTCTCAAGCTGAACGTCTCCTGTGTTCCAGCATTACAGAGTATCTTTCAGTGAGACATTCCCTGTGCTACCAGCGTTACAGAGTATCTTTCAGTGGGACATTCCCTGTGCTACCAGCGTTACAGAGTATCTTCCAGTGGGACATTCCTTGTGCTACCAGCGTTACAGTGTATCACTCAGTGGAACCTTCCCTGTGCTACCAGCGTTACAGTGTATCACTCAGTGGAACCTTTCCTGTGCTACCAGCGTTACAGGGTATCACTCAGTGGAACCTTTCCTGTGCTACCAGCGTTATAGTGTATCACTCAGTGGGACATTCTCTGCGTTACCAGCGTTACAGTGTATCTCAGAGGGACACCTCCTGTGCTTCCAGTATTACAGGGTATCCCTAAGTCGAACGCCTCCCAAACTTCCAGAGTTACACTGAATCTCAAATCCTCATTTATTTCTTCAGCACCACTCACAAGTTCTTCATTCTTCTGTGTGCTTCAACATCATTCTCAAATCTTCATTCATCTCTTCAGCATCGCTTACAAGTTCTTCATTCTTCTGTATGCTTCAACATCGTTCTCAAATCTTCATTCATCTCTTCAGCATCGCTCACAAGTTCTTCATTCTTCTGTGTGCTTCAACATCGTTCTCAAATCTTCATTCATCTCTTCAACATCGCTCACAAGTTCTAAATTCTTCTGTGTGCTTCAACATCGTTCTCAAATCTTCATTCATTTCTTCAACATCGCTCACAAGTTCTTCATTCTTCTGTGTACTTCAGCATCACCCCCAAGCCAGTGACAGTATACTCAGGCCACATGGACCCGGGGGATCGGAACCCAGAGTCAAGCGCCATCCAAAACTTGGCTTCCCAAGTTCAGAGTCAGGAGGCGGCACAGAGCCAGGTGATGCAATATCTCCAGGAATTATCCGGCCGGCTGGATCAAATTCAGGCTTCCCTGGCTTCAGTAGTTCTGGCTCCTGCTCCAGTACCCGCTCCAGTAGTCATCTCCAGTCATGTTCAATCCTCGTCTGGAACCAGGTCACGCCTTCAGCTTGCCACTCCCTCTCGCTATAATGGGAATCCAAAGAATTGCCGTGGTTTTCTCAACCAATGCGAGGTGCATTTTGGACTTCTCTCACACAATTTCCCCACGGATCGGTCCAAAGTGGCATACATTATTTCCTTGCTTGAAGGTACAGCGTTGGATTGGGTGTCTCCGTTGTGGGAACGATCTGACCCATTGGTTTCCAGTTACACTAATTTAATCGCATCGTTTCGAAGGATTTTTGATGAGCCCGGTAGAACGACCGCTGCTTCCTCGGACCTGCTCCGAGTCCATCAAGGCTCCCGTTCTGTGGGACAGTATGTGGTTCACTTCCAGACTCAGAACTACGCTGGAATAATGATGCTCTCAGGGCCGCTTTCTGGAATGAGCTCTCTGACCGTCTGAAGGACGAGCTGGTCACTAGGGATCTGCCGGATCCTTTAGAAGAGTTGATCTCACTTTGTGTCAAGGTGGATCTTCGCATGCAGGAACGAGGTGGCGAACGTAGTCGGTCGGATCGATCCAGATTCCGGCTTCTCCCGCCTAAGCAAACAGTTACCCCGAGTCCGGACGAACCCATGCAAATCAACCAATCCCGGCTATCCCCGGAGGAACGACAGCGCCGTCGTGAGGGTAAACTCTGCCTCTACTGTGGAGCCGCGGATCACTTTATCAAGTTCTGCAAGTCCCGTCCGGGAAACGGGCAGGCCTAGCTTGTTCCGGAGGAGTCAAGTTAGGGGTTACATCTAAATCTTCTCCGACAGTGGATTGTTTACTCTCCATGTCTCTGTTTTCTGAGTCTATAGCCAAACCGGTTAAGGCCCTGCTGGACTCTGGGGCTGCAGGGAATTTTGTTTCTCTTTCTTGTGTTCAGAGTCTGGGTTTACAGTTACAGTCTGTCAAACGACCTATTACGTTGACTGCCATCAATGGTACCAAAATATCTAATGGTCTTATTACAAGTCGCACAGAGCCAATCAAGCTGCAGGTCGGAGCTCTGCATCATGAACATTTGGCGTTTCTAATAATTCCGGAGATGCCTCACGATCTTGTTCTTGGTCTACCTTGGCTTAAAATTCACAACCCTCACGTCGACTGGAAGCCGTCACAAATATTGTCCTGGAGTTCGTTTTGTCACTCTAGTTGTCTCACTCCTGTTTATCCGCTCCGTGCATCTTCAAAGTCGGATGAGGAGCGCATTCCAGAGGCCTATCGGGAGTTCACAGAGGTGTTCTCGGAACAGGCGGCCGATCAGTTACCACCCCATAGACCCTGGGACTGTCCTATTGAGCTTATCCCAGGGAAAATGCCACCCCGGGGACGCACATATCCCTTGTCATTACCAGAGACCCAAGCTATGTCGGACTATATAAAATCTAATCTAGTGAAAGGATTCATTCGCCCCTCTACCTCCCCGGCTGGAGCAGGTTTATTTTTCGTGAAGAAGAAGGACGGGGGGTTAAGACTATGTATTGATTATCGTGGCTTAAACAATATCACCGTTAAGAACAAATACCCTTTGCCGCTAATGACAGAGCTATTTGATAGGGTTCGTGGAGCCCACGTCTTCACTAAGCTCAATTTAAGAGGAGCCTATAATCTGATACGTATCCGACAGGGGGACGAATGGAAGATGGCCTTCAATACCAGGGACGGGCATTACGAATATCTGGTAATGCCGTTTGGCCTCAACAATGCCCCTGCTGTTTTTCAGGGATTTGTAAATGAAATCTTCCAAGATATGTTATACCAAAGCGTAGTGGTGTACTTGGATGACATTCTGATATTTTCTAAGAATCTTGCAGAGCACAGAGTACAGGTCAAAGAAGTACTTCTTCGCTTACAAAGGAATCGCCTCTATGGCAAGATTTCTAAATGTATCTTTGAGGTCCCTTCAATTCCGTTCCTCGGTAATGTCATCTCGGGTACGGAGCTTTGCATGGATCCGGAAAAACTCACTGCCATTCGGGACTGGACTCAGCCTGTCTCCTTGAAAGCGGTACAAAGATTCCTGGGCTTTGCAAATTACTACCGGAAATTCATTAAGGGATTTTCTACCATCGTTGCACCCATTACTGCCCTAACCAAAAAGGGGTCTGACCCAAGTCTCTGGTCTTCCGAAGCTGTAGAAGCGTTTGCCCAGTTGAAATCAGCCTTTATGTCTGCTCCGGTACTCCAACAACCGAATTTCTCAAAACCATTCTTCTTGGAAGTCGATGCTTCCTCAGTAGTCATTGGTGCCGTCCTTTCACAGTACTCTTCTGATGGGAAGTTACATCCATGTGGTTTCCATTCTCGTAAGTTCTCTCCTGCTGAACGAAACTACACCATTGGAGATCAGGAACTTTTAGCAATAAAATCTGCCCTAGAAGAATGGAGGTACTTATTGGAAGGTGCTAAACACCTAATTACTATTTACACCGATCACAAGAACTTGTTGTATATCAAGACGGCCCAGTGCTTGAATCCCCGTCAAGCTAGATGGGCGCTCTTCTTCACTCGGTTCTCGCTCGTTATTAAGTACCGGGCCAGGACTCTTAACGCTAAGGCTGATGCTCTGTTTCGTTCTTTAACGGCCTCGGATGAGAATTCCTTTGAAAAAAGTTTAATTCTCAGTCCAGTCTCTATTTCAGCAGCTCCCACTTCTCTGGGTCCTCCTCCTGGGAGAATGTATGTACCAGTTGAATTTTGACCAAAGTTACTGCAGTGGGCTCATATCTCCAAGTTTTCCGGTCATCCTGGAGTTCAAAAAATGTGTGAATTTCAACGAAGGTTATATTGGTGGGACACCATGAAGAAGGATATACAAGATTATGGGGGTCATTCCGAGTTGTTCGCTCGCAAGCTGCTTTTAGCAGCTTTGCACACGCTAATCCGCCGCCTACTGGGAGTGAATCTTAGCTTATCAAAATTGCGAACGAAAGATTAGCAGAATTGCGAATAGACACTTCTTAGCAGTTTCTGAGTAGCTCCAGACTTACTCGGCATCTGCGATCAGTTCAGTCAGTTTCGTTCCTGGTTTGACGTCAGAAACACACCCAGCGTTCGCCCAGACACTCCTCCGTTTCTCCAGCCACTCCCGCGTTTTTCCCAGAAACGGTAGCGTTTTTTCGCACACACCCATAAAACGGGCAATTTCCGCTCAGAAACACCCACTTCCTGTCAATCACATTACGATCACCAGAACGAACAAAAAACCTCGTAATGCCGTGAGTAAAATTCCTAACTGCATAGCAAATTTACTTGGCGCAGTCGCACTGCGGACATTGCGCATGCGCAGTAGCGACTAATCGCTCGGTTGCGAGAAAAAAATAATGAGCGAACAACTCGGAATGACCCCCTATGTCAATTCATGTCCTCAATGTGTTCAGCACAAAACTCTTCGTCTGCCTCCTGCGGGGTTACTTCGTCCACTGTCCATTCCTAAGAAACCCTGGACCCATATTTCTATGGACTTTATTACCGAATTACCCCTCTCCAAGGGTTACAATACCATCTGGGTGATTATTGACCGCTTTTCAAAAATGGCACATTTTGTTCCGTTGACCGGTTTACCAACGGCTCCCAAGTTGGCTTTACTATTTATTCGTGAACACTTTTGCCTGCACGGGTTACCTCGGGAGATAGTCTCTGATCGAGGGGTACAGTTCACTGCAAGATTTTGGAGGGCCCTCTGCTCAGCCTTACAAATAAAACTCAAGTTCTCATCTGCTTACCATCCACAAACCAATGGGCAAACTGTCAATCAAGATTTAGAGACTTTTCTCCGCGTTTATCTCTCTCCTGTCACAACTGAAGGTCTGGGCTGACAGGAGGAAGCCTCAGTTGTAGGTGCTGGGATGAACTTAAACCTGGAAGGTTTAATCAGACCCCTGGACATGTAAGTGTTTGTAAAGAAGGATCACCCGAAGGTGTGACCATGACAACCAGGATTTAAAAGTCAATAAAAGTTTTATTAACTAACTCCGTATTTTTGCACAGCAGTAAAATAAAGAATAAGCAGTGATATAACGGTACAGTTCCTGGATCACTAAGACCTTGGCTGGAGCCACAGAGCACTGGTAGGATATGGATTAGATGTTAAAGTCCCATAGATGGATTGTCCTTACCAGGCCTGTCTGTAGTAGTGAGGATAACCGAGGAACACGTCAGCAGATGTAATACTTGGGGCTGGATCACTGTAGCTGAAAGGACTGCTGTGAATGCTGGATGGAACCAGCCAGATGGTGAAAGCACGGAGTGGATGCTGGATGGAACCAGTCAGGTGATGAGATGAAGCTAGGGAGCGCGGATACTGAAAAGGTGAAAGGTGGTTACCGATGGTTTGTGGATACTGCTGATATGGAGGTATCCGCTGGAACAACACCGGCACTTTAAGGAAGCTGGATACTGCTGGAAGCTGATCGCTGGAAGCAGATGGTTTGTAGCTGGAAGCTGGAGTAGTCACGGAGGACTGCAGAGTCAGGCTGCACCGCAAGATGGAAAGCAGGTGCGGGTCTCTAGAGGCTGCTGGTAACAGGAGCTGGAAACCTGGAGAAACAATCACAGGAGAGAGAGAGACTGGAACAAGGTTTGACAACCAAAGCACTGACCTCTTCCTGGCCCAGGCACAGGATACTTATACCTGCAGCAAGGCAGGCATTGGCTGGGCAATTATGCAGATTCCAGGAGCAGCGGATTGGTGGAAACTGAGGCATGTGATAGAAACCAACATGGCTGCGCCCATGTTAGCACTTGGAAGGAAAGTTAGTTTGAGAAACCATGTGGAGATTCGGCAGTAATGGCGGCTCAGACCGCGGAGGGCAGGAGACGTCACACTGGCAACCTGCACTCTGGAACCACATGGATGACAGCGGGGATCGTGGCAGACATGAAACGCCACACTGACAATCAGTAATCTGGAATCACAGGAGCGGCGGCGGAGGCCGCAGAGGCTGGAGACGCCAAACGTGATGCCACTATAACAGCGTCTCAGAGTGACAGGAGGGAGATGTAGAACATGGACATCAGTAACACAGGTGAGATCCGGCCCTGGAACGCTGAGCCAGCCTCAGGAGACATCTAAATGGCAAATAATGGCGTCCAGATACCCGAATCGTGACATCTCCTCCACAGGATGATTGGGTGGAACTGTTACCCTGGGCCGAGTTTGCCAATAATCATCTGTACCACTCTTCCACTGGTGAGTCCCCATTCTTCATTAATTATGGATTCCATCCACGAGTCCCAGAATTACCAATTTTTCCTTCAGAGGATGTTCCTGCTGCAGCCTCTACTCTCCGGCACTTCAGTCAAATCTGGAGTAGGGTTCATGCTAATCTCAAGAAAATCTCTGGCCGCTACAAATTCTTTGCGGATAGAAAACGGCGAGCAGCTCCTCAATACAAAGTTGGTGACAGGGTATGGCTCTCTACCCGCAATCTTCGTTTAAGAGTACCCGCTATGAAGTTTGCTCCGAGGTTCATAGGTCCTTACCCCGTTTTGCAAGTCCTGAACCCTGTTGTCTGCAAATTGGGATTGCCTTCCCATTTTCGGGTACCAAATTCTTTCCATGTTTCTCTCCTTCGTCCCCTCATTTTAAATCGGTTTCATTCGGAGTCTCCTAGCCCAACCTTGGTAGAGACTGAAGCTGGAACAGAATTTGAAATCAAAACTATTATTGACTCTCTTTATCTTCACAAGAATTTACAGTATCTGGTAGAATGGAAAGGTTATGGTCCTGAGGAGAGGAGCTGGGTCAAAGCTTCTGAAGTCACTGCTCCCCGACTAGTCCGGAACTTTCATTCTAAACATCCAACGAAACCAGGAAAGTGTCCAGGGGCCACTCCTAGAGGAGGGGGTACTGTCACACTCGTGGCGCTGTGACTGCCGCGCTTACCGCTCCGGGTGCGCTGGGTCTCCCGGCGGTCGTCGCCCCCGGTGGGCTCCAGGTTGTCGCATCTTGCTGGCAGGGTTCCCGGGGTGTGGGCGCCGCCATTGCGCCCGGCATCCACGAGAGCGTGGTGAGCGGGTGACGTCATCGGCCCCTTCCGCCAAACGGGAGAGGACGGGAAGTTCAAAGGCAGACGCCGTACAGAGCCCCGGCGCCTGAGTATCGTCTTTCCAATGATCACCAGTGCTAGCAGCGTTCAGAGTGTTCTCAAGCTGAACGTCTCCTGTGTTCCAGCGTTACAGAGTATCTTTCAGTGGGACATTCCCTGTGCTACCAGCGTTACAGAGTATCTTTCAGTGGGACATTCCCTGTGCTACCAGCGTTACAGAGTATCTTCCAGTGGGACATTCCTTGTGCTACCAGCGTTACAGTGTATCACTCAGTGGAACCTTCCCTGTGCTACCAGCGTTACAGTGTATCACTCAGTGGAACCTTTCCTGTGCTACCAGCGTTACAGGGTATCACTCAGTGGAACCTTTCCTGTGCTACCAGCGTTATAGTATATCACTCAGTGGGACATTCTCTGCGTTACCAGCGTTACAGTGTATCTCAGAGGGACACCTCCTGTGCTTCCAGTATTACAGGGTATCCCTAAGTGGAACGCCTCCCAAACTTCCAGAGTTACACTGAATCTCAATTCCTCATTTATTTCTTCAGCATCACTCACAAGTTCTTCATTCTTCTGTATGCTTCTACATCATTCTCAAATCTTCATTCATCTCTTCAGCATCGCTCACAAGTTATTCATTCTTCTGTATGCTTCAACATCGTTCTCAAATCTTCATTCATCTCTTCAACATCGCTCACAAGTTCTTAATTCTTCTGTGTGCTTCAACATCGTTCTCAAATCTTCATTCATTTCTTCAACATCGCTCACAAGTTCTTCATTCTTCTGTGTACTTCAGCATCACCCCCAAGCCTTGGCCACAACTAATACTTTAGCATTACACGTCGGTTACAATGGCTAAGTTCTGCATGAGGAAAACCTACATCCGGCCATCCCTGCTCCGGCCCAGCTGTGGTTCCTCTTCCCGATCATCGGAAGAACCCCTGAGTTCTCAACACTACCAACCCAGGTCAGTGACAATATCGGTAGCCCACTTAACTTAAGGCATTAAACTGTATTATCTTCAAGTATTAATGACACGAAAAATAGAACATACAAGAAGCAGAAAGGATAGACAGGAAAAAAGAAAGAAAGTGAGAAGAAGAAGAAAAGAGAGGAAAAAGGAGAAAGAGGAAAGAACCGCCGTCACCATCGCAGCCCTAAGATGTCGTAGGGGAGGGGAGTCGCAACAAAGCTTTGTATTCATGCGTTCCTTTGAATTCCAGCCAATCTAACCAGAAGGCTGTGAATCGAGATGCAGACTGGTCGGAAGAAGACGTCAAGTCTTCCATTGCCATATAGTAATCAATTCTTTGGAACCATTTGGCAAATGGGAGGCTGTATCTGAGATCTCCAGAAGCACGGAATGGTCGCCCTAGCAGCATTCATTAAATGTTGTAGTAGAGAATTTTTTTATTGGGATAGTGGAAGGTCAATCAAGTTAAGTAACCAAAACTCAGGTGTCTCTGGTATAGGGAGTCCCGTGATACGCCTAGTTAGAGAATGAACCTGTCGCCAGAATGAAGCCAGACCCGGGTACCGCCACCAAATATAGCAAGGAGTGCCGCGAGACCGGCCACACCTCCAGCAGACATCCGGAACGTTCGGAAACATGTGGTGGACCTGATCTGGGCATCTATACCATCTCGAGACCACTTTGTATTGTGTCTCGAAAACTTGCAGTGAAAGTGAAATAGCAAATGTGAACTGAAAAATACGAGACCATTGGTCAGAGGTCAACACCCTACCCAAATCCTCATGCCAAGCCGTAATGAATGCCATAGGTCGAGTGGGAGTACTTGCAAGGCATTGTCTGTACAATAAAGATATTAGGTGTCGTGGCAGGTTCTCAGAGAGACACAAAGATTCGAAGATCGTCGGCCCCCATCCCACCGCACAAGCCGATGTTGCAGCAACATAATGTCGTATTTGTAGGTAAGCCCAAAATTAATTAGGCGGTAGACCATAAGATCGCTGCAAGTCTGCGAAGGGATGGAATCCCGCAGAACCAATCAGGTGGCTCAACCGAGAAATGCCAGCTTCAGCCCATGCTGATGTCGAAGACAAGGAGAGAGGATTCGCGGGGAGGTCTGGATTAAATAATAAAGGCGTTGGCAAGGAGGGGCTCGGGCTAAAAGAGTCTAAATACCTAAATTTCTTCCAAATCTTAAGGGTAGGGTCTAGGGTGGGATGTTTTATGCATGGGTTTTTTTAAGCCAGGGAAGAATAAGCAAAGGAGTACCCGCAGTCACTTCAGCTATTGATGACCACTGCTTAGCATAGGGGGATCTGGTCATATC
The DNA here is from genome assembly GCF_028390025.1 of Pseudophryne corroboree. Lineage (NCBI taxonomy): Eukaryota > Metazoa > Chordata > Amphibia > Anura > Myobatrachidae > Pseudophryne > Pseudophryne corroboree. The sequence continues at coordinate 404,847,185 of NC_086449.1, forward strand.
AATAATTCTGGACAGATGCACAGCATAATAATAGCTAATAAAATGAGGTAATTGTAGACCACCTTCCTTACGAGTACGGGTCAGTGTGAATTGGGAGAGTCGGTGCCCTCTCCGCCCCCAAATAAAATGACCAACAGATGCCTGCAAAGTAGTGAAAAAGGAAGTAGGCACTGTTATGTGCAATGTTTGCAGTAGATACAAAACTTTAGGGAGAATCGTCATCTTTACCGTGTTAATCCTGCCAAGCCAAGTAAGCTGGAGTGCCGACCATTTATCAAGATCTGTAGCAATCCTATGCAGTAGAGGAAGAAAATTTACCCGGTATAGATCAGGAAGGTCTTTAGTCAAGAGAACTCCCAAATACTTTAGCTGAGCAGGATGCCACTGAAACAAGAACAAATCTCGAAGTCCCTCAATTACTAATGTGGGTTTTGAGATATTCAAGGCATCAGACTTAGTAAAATTTACCTTGAAATTAGAAAGCAAGTTAAACTTATTGAATTCCTGCATAAGAGCAGGAAGGGAAGTCACCGGGTCCGTCAAAGTAGCCAAAAGGCCATCCGCATATAGTGCCAATTTGTGCTCCCGCTTTCCGGCCCATACACCGTGAATGTTCGGGTTAGCCCGAATCGCTCTCGCAAGAGCCTCCATGCAGAAAACAAATATGAGCGGGGACAGGGGGCAACCTTGCCTCGTCCCGTTCTGGATTAGAAAGGGAGCAGAAAGGGCACCATTCACACGGACCCTAGCTGATGGTAACTTATAAAGAGCTAATATACAACTAAGATAGGTCGGACCCAGACCCATGTGCTCAAGAAGGCCTTCCATGAACTGCCAATCTATCCTGTCAAAGGCCTTCTCCGCGTCAGTGGACAAGAGGATCATATGGGAGGATCCACTTTGAACAAGGTGGATAAGATCTATAACTTTGGAAGTGTTATCTTTAGCCTCCCGACCCAGTATAAATCACACCTGGTTCCCATGAACCACAGAAGGGAGAAAGCGGCCCAGACGACCCGCAAGCAGTTTAGCAAAAAGTTTAATGTCGCAATTCAGGAGGGAAATAGGTGGGTAGCTCGAGCACTGGGTGGGATCCTTACCTTCTTTTGGGATCACAGTTATATGTGCTTCCAGGGTCTGCGGAGAAAAACCTTTCTCGGCAGAGATGGAATTACACGCCTTCAAGAAAAGAGGTAATAAAGATTTTTAAAGGCTTTATAGTTTACGACTGGGAAGCCATCCGGGCCCGGACTCTTCCCAGCTGGTGTAGCCGCTAGGGCTGTCTCCAGCTCTTCAATGGTAAAGGGTTGATCCAAAGCATCCAGATCTGATTCAGGAAGTCTTGGAAAATCAACCTCCGCTAAGTATCTCTGGATCAGTGCCTTCAAATCAGAGGTGGCTTGAGGAGTTTGGTCCTTTCTAAGATTATAGAGAGACTCATAATAGTTTTGGAAAGAATGAGCAATCTGAGGCAATGTATATGCAGCGCGGCTCCCCGGCTCATGGATAGAGTGATCATAAATCTGCAGCCTCTGGGCCCTCAACGCCCTAGCGAGCATAGCACCCAGTTTGTTGCCCCACAAGTAAAATTTATGGCGACATTTAGTCATTCCCAATTTTGTTTTATCCCATAAAAATGTATTAAGGGCTTGACGGGCCTCAGTAAGTTCCAGAAAGACCCCTGGATCAAGGGAGGAATGGTGTGAGGCCTCTAAAGTCGCTATTCATTCAATAAGCTGTAACCTCTGTGCCATTCGCTCCTTCTTGAGTTGAGAGCCAAGCTGTATACATCTACCTCGAATTACACATTTGTGTGTCTCCCAAATCATGACTGCGCTAGCATCTGGAGTGTCATTCGTCGCAATATAATCCGAAATGGCGGAGGTGAGCTTGGCCTTTAAACAGGGATCCCGAGTCAATGAGTCGTTAAACCTCCACGACCATGGTGTGGGGGGGTGGATGAAAGCGCAACAGATATATACACCGGGGCATGGTCCGACCATGTAATGTGCCCGATAGTGCTTGAAGGCAATAAGTGTAGAAATCTATGCTCAACTAAGAAGTAGTCAGGTCATGAATACATAGTGTGAGGAGAAGAAAAGAAAGTGTAATCCTTCCCTGTCGGATGCTGATTTCTCCATAAGTCCACCAACTGAAACTCACGAAGAAGGCGGCTCACACGATGGTGATCACATGTCAACTGTCTATTCAGGGAAGGAAAACAATCCATCCCAGAATCCAAGGACCAGTTAAAGTCGACCCCCCATAATTAGATGTCCTTCTTTAATGGATTCTATCTATCTGTCGCAGAATTTTGGTAAAGAACTGTCTTTGGCGTTGATTAGGAGCGTATATATTAACAAGAGTGTAAACCTGATTATATATTGTGCATTTAACAACCTGGCATCAACCTTCATCCAGAATTTGGTGAGAGACCTCTGTAACCGGGACCCGATGCGCCAATAGGATCGCGACCCCTAAAGATTTATTGACTGAGTTATTGTTACAAAAAACCTGCGGGTAATAATAATTTCCTAACTTAGGGGAGGCTTGATTTTTAAAATGGGTCTCTTGAAGAAAAGCAATGTCTATGCGCTCAACCCATAACTCCCGTAGCAAGGTGGACCTCTTTTCTGGGATATTAAGTCCCTTCACGTTGAAGGAACATAGCCTAAGGTGAGGATACATTAAGAAGTGTTCGGTTCCTGGTGCTCAGAACAAGGGAGATGTTGTGTAGTGAGTCCAGAGTACCAGAACGTGACGCAGAAATAAGGCGTGATGTGGAAATAGCCCCTAGCACCCTACCTCCATTGTTTCACCCGTGTGGTCAGTTCACGCCTGAGTGACTATGGTTTCTTGGGCCCACGGCAGCCGCGTTTGAAGGGCGGATTAGGTCTGCCCAACTCCGATACCCCCAGGTCTTAGAGTGAGACAAGGCGTGAACCGAGACAGGATAATAACAAGGGGACCTCTAACTAAAGCAAATAGAAGGCTAGGGGCTACTAACAACCCTAAAACTAAATATATGTGTGGCACGCCGCCAAAGAAAAGAACAACAAAGGAAATGCTGTCCTCGCGCCGACACAATACTGTTGTGTACCGGCGGTGACAGCATAAGCAGAACCCTCTGCAAAACACCAGTAACAAATATAACCAAAGAATACTGCGACCTAGGCCGACGGACGCGGCAAAGCCGCTACTCACAGAACCGGTACAAATACTGGCAAACGGACAGGAACCCCCAATGTAGCCAACACAGGCTCTCAGAACCGGAGGACAGGCAGAATCCCAAACGACAGACCGGTGGACACCAAGAAGCCAGATACTCGACCAGGCACAGACAAAGCCACAGGACTTCTGGACAGGAACGCTTCACGGCAGGACACGGGATCAGACACTGGAACCGACACTGGAACTCGACACTGGAACCGACTCTGGAAGCAGCTAGACAGACACTGCTAGACAGGAGCTCAGGAACTGGCAGGGACTAGCTCAGAACTCAAGAACTCTGGAACTATCACCAGCGTCTGTGTATTGCACTGAGCCAGAATATAACAGAGAGTCCTAATTAATTATGTCGTGCAGCTGCCCTGCTGCACAACTGAGAGGTGCAATTAACAGACAGGTGAGGCTGAACACATGGGAACAAGCTGCAATTACACAGACTCACCACCGGCAGCAAACAAGAGTCTTCTTAAACCAGAGCAACGGGAAATCCTGGCCTGCAAGACAACTATAAACATAAAATAGGAATGAACCACTACCTGTGGTTCCTAACAGTACCCTCTCCTTAAGGGTGGGCTCCGAACACCCCATGACACCCACGGGGAACAGAAACAGAAGTATAACATAAAATACATAACCAAAATGCAAAACAGGAATGAGCCACAGCCGTGGCTCATAACAGTACCCCCCCCCCCCCTTGAGGAGGGGTCAACGGACCCCAAAATTCAGACTTTCAAAAACAAGGGATACAAAAAAAAACCTGACACACTGGTCTAGCAGGCAAAAAAACCCCAGAAACAAGCTGTGGAAACAGCTTGTAACAGTGCCCCCCCCCCCCCCCCCCCCCTTGACGGTGGCCACTGGACACAAGACAAGGTAAAAAAAACTTTTTTTTTTTTTTATAACAAGACAAGAGTCAATAAATATTTCTTTTTCTTCTTCTTCTTCTTATTTTTACAAAGTTCTTGAGGTCTGACCAAGGTAATTCCCCAAACATTGTCTGAACTGATGGTACCTCCCAGCAAGGCTGGGTTCAAATCAGAGATTGGTTTCTTAACCTTGGGAGCTGAACTTTCAGGCAAAGTACTACTATTAGAAGAAGACAGAAAAGCACATCCTGCAGTCAAAACAACGGGCTGAGACTCTTGTGCCGAGTTTACAGTATTTGGTGGACTCTCAGCAGATAAGACGGGTGACCTAGAGGGACCTGAACCAATTTCTTTGGAACCATATCTCTTAATAACTGCATCACTGAATGCCGGGGGATCCTGAAGAATGGGATCTTCAGTTTTCATTAAATTGGATGCCCACTCAAAAGGTTCCCCTCTAAAGGAATATATCAGATAGAGCACAAGGTTCTCTGAAGTGATGCCCAGAAATGGTCTAGACAACATAATGATGTAATAGTGTTTGTAAAGCGCCAGAAATTGGACTAAGTCCCCATCAAAGATTATAGATGTTGAGATATCAACAGTCAGGATCTACTTCCTTCCCATCTGACTGACTAGAGTGCTTTGCTAGGACCTGGTCACTACTGACCTTACTCGAGGCTGAGACTTTCTGAACCCCACCTGGGGCAGTGACCCTCGGAACCCCACCTGGGGCAGTGACCCTCGGAACCCCACCCGGAGCAGTGACTTTCTGAACCCCACCCGAGGCAGTGACTTTATGAACCCCACCTGGGGCAGTGACTTTATGAACCCCACCCGGGGTAGTGACTTTCTGAACCCCACCCGGGGTAGTGACTTTCTGAACCCCACCCGGGGCAGTGGCCCTCAGAACCCCCTCTGGGGCAGTGGCCTTCGGGAACCCCGCTGGGGGCAGCACCTCGGATTCTTTTACTGGGACTGGGCCGTCAGCCTCCCTATCTGGGACCGGGCCATCAGCCTCCCTCTCTGGGACAGGGCCGTCAGCCTCCCTCTCTGGGACCGGGCTTTCAGCCTCCCTCTCTGGGACCGGGCCTTCAGCCTCCCTCTCTGGGACCGGGCCTTCAGCCTCCCTCTCTGGGACCGGGCCTTCAGCCTCCCTCTCTGGGACTGGGCCGTCAGCCTCCCTCTCTGAGTCGATAATTATCGAAACTTCTCCCGGGACAATGACTTCCGGGACTTTTGCTGAAGCTATAACCTTCAGAACCTCCACTAATGCTATGCCTCTTGAGTCCTTTCCTGGGGAAGCGACTTCTAGACCCTTCTCTGGGGCTGTGTCTCTCGAGACCCCACTTGGGGATATTACTTCAAAGATCCCTTCTGGGGTTTTGCTTCTCGAGTTCCCTTCTAGAACTATGGTTTTAGACACCTTCTCTGGAGTTGCACTTTTCAAGTCCCTACCTGGGGTAACAGCTTCTGAGACCCCTTCTGGTGTTGACACCTGAGCTATAATATTCGATATCCCTCTATGACCCTGGGCATCGGGCACCGCTCCAGGACCCTGGGCATCGGGCACCGCTCCAGGACCCCGGGCATCAGGCACCGCTCCAGGACCCCGGGCATCGGGCACCGCTCCAGGACCCCGGGCATCAGGCACCGCTCCAGGACCCCGGGCATCGGGCACCGCTCCAGGACCCCGGGCATCGGGCACCGCTCCAGGACCCCGGGCATCGGGCACCGCTCCAGGGGTTTGCAACTCTGCTTCAACAGTTAATCAAGAGAGGAGAGAAACATTCTCCTTTGGTTCCTGAATCTATAATGGGGCTCCCTAGCCCAAGGACCCCAATTAAAGGACAGAGTGCTTTTTAGTGTGGGTTGTGTGACAAGTACCTCTGCCACAGTAGAGACAGGAGTAGGTCTTGTATCCTGACTCAACTTGGCCAGAGGGCAGGACTTGTCGCCACACTTTGGCTTGCACAATTCACAGGTCTGCAGATAGTGGCCTAAACCCCCACAATATAGGCATAAATTTAAGTTTCTGCGACGCAGACGCTCCTCTTCTGAGAGCCTGGGCCGCAGAAAACTTTTAAACTTTTTCTCTCCAACTGAACCTGAGGATTCTCTTGTCACCATATTGTGAGCAAGAGTCTCTTTAGAGGTAGATGAACTCTCAACGACTTCTGGCAAGATAAGCAAAATTTTAGTCAGAAGGTTTTGCAGTTGCTTTAAGGATTGCTGCAAAACTTCCAGTTGCTCAGGTTTCAAAGCACTGAAAGCAGAGTTCAGGGCTGAGAGAGACGCCTGCAGGGCTTGCATAGTTGGCATAGGAGGATTTTAAACTAGACAAGACTAGACTAGACAAGACAAGACTGGACTGGATTTTTTTTTTTTTTAAACTAGACAAGACAAGACTGGATTCTGCACACCGGACTGGATTCTGCACACTGAATTCTAGACAGGACTGGATTCTGCACACCGGACTGGATTCTGCACACTGAATTCTAGACAGGACTGGATTCTAAACACCGGACTGGATTCTGCACACTGAATTCTAGACAGGACTGGATTCTAAACACCGGACTGGATTCTGCACACTGAATTCTAGACAGGACTGGATTCTAAACACCGGACTGGATTCTGCACACTGAATTCTAGACAAGACACTGGACCAAAAAAGAAAAAAAACTACAATTTAGCTTTGTTTCTTTTTTGTTGTATGGCTGGTGATAATGTTAGGTTCCTGGTGCTCAGAACAAGGGAGATGTTGCATAGTGAGTCCAGAGCACCAGAACGTGATGCTGAAATAAGGTGTGGTGTGGAAATAGCCCCTAGCACCCTACCTCCATTGTTTCACCCGTGTGGTCAGTTCACGCCTGAGTGACTATGGTTTCTTGGGCCCACGGCAGCCGCGTTTGAAGGGCGGATTAGGTCTGCCCAACTCCGATGCCCCCAGGTCTTAGAGTGAGACAAGGCGTGAACCGAGACAGGATAATAACAAGGGGACCTCTAACTAAAGCAAATAGAAGGCTAGGGGCTACTAACAACCCTAAAACTAAATATATGTGTGGCACGCCACCAAAGGAAAAGAACAACAAAGGAAATGCTGTCCTCACGCCGACACAATACTGTTGTGTACCGGCGGTGACAGCATAAGCAGAACCCTCTGCAAAACACCAGTAACAAATATAACCAAAGAATACTGCGGCCTAGGCCGACGGACGCGGCAAAGCCGCTACTCACGGAACCGGTACAAATACTGGCAGGAACCCCCAATGTAGCCAACACAGGCTCTCAGAACCGGAGGACAGGCAGAATCCCAAACGACAGACCGGTGGACACCAAGAAGCCAGATACTCGACCAGGCACAGACAAAGCCACAGGACTTCTGGACAGGAACGCTTCACGGCAGGACACTGGAACCGACACTGGAACCGACACTGGAACCGACACTGGAACCAACTCTGGAAGCAGCTAGATAGACACTGCTAGACAGGAGCTGGCAGGGACTAGCTCAGAACTCAAGAACTCTGGAACTATCACCAGCGTCTGTGTATTGCACTGAGCCAGAATATAACAGAGAGTCCTAATTAATTATGTCGTGCAGCTGCCCTGCTGCACAACTGAGAGGTGCAATTAACAGACAGGTGAGGCTGAACACATGGGAACAAGCTGCAATTACACAGACTCACCACCGGCAGCAAACAAGAGTCTTCTTAAACCAGAGCAACGGGAAATCCTGGCCTGCAAGACAGCTATAAACATAAAATAGGAATGAACCACTACCTGTGGTTCATAACAGTACCCTCTCCTTAAGGGTGGGCTCCGAACACCCCATGACACCCACGGGGAACAGAAACAGAAGTATAACATAAAATACATAACCAAAATGCAAAACAGGAATGAGCCACAGCCGTGGCTCATAACAAGAAGGCTGGATTCGACCTCTACAATGAGTAATAAAGGTAATATAGACTTACCGAAGATGCAGGGAGGGCACAGGGTCCAGTCGCATTGGGTACATCGAGCTGCAAGGGTGATAAGCGGAGAAACCAAGAGAAGACAGGAAAGGAAAAAGAGCAAGAGAAAGGAGAACATAAAAAGAAAAACCAATACAGAGAACATATGACCATATAACAATAGCAATACGTCCTGTAAAATGGCAATTTCACCGCCGTTAAGTCATAGGGAAGATATATCCATGACTTAAGAGCCAAAATAGGCAGGCGGCCTGATCAAACTGGGGCACAGTAGTAACGACACAACCCAGGGACAATAATAGAACACTACATAACTAAGGGGACTCAAGAAAAGATCATCTGACTTCAGTATTATACATAAAATACATAAAACAGTCCCCCCACATTGTAGTAAATGCAACGGAAACAAGCATCTCTACACGAACAAATGAAAATAAACTTTAAAGAAAGCCATGGAATGCAAAAAATCCAAACAGTTAGATTATCGGGGGAAGGGAGGGGGTGCAGGCAGGAAAAGGCAATATCACTAAGTGACTAAACTCTAAAGCAGAATCTCTAGTGCATAGGAGGAGCAATGGACTAGCGTGGAACTCCAGGATTAGCTCGACCAGACATCAAAGAACCGTGCAATTCGAGCAATGGTAGAATTTATCCGGAAAGTCCATACCAATGAAAAATAAATATTATACTGTAAATCAGGTCCCAGCCTCGCCATGATTCGGAGGTGGCCGAGTCGAGCCCCGTTTCCTGTTGCTGACCGGGGTCCAGGATGGCCATGGGGCTGGAGGCGTCGGAGGATCAAAGCGATGATAGGATTGGGTCCAATCCGTTAGGGCTGGCTTAGGTATAGACAGTGCAGAGCAAAAGTTGTCCAAGTCGTCAGGCGAGTGCAAGGTAACCTGTCTTCCCTCAATGGTGGCTTGTATATTAAAGGGGAAGCCCCAACAGAATCGTATACCCTTCTCTTTAAGAGAGGGGTTTGAGAGATCTACGTTGCTGGAGTGTATACCATGACAAGTCCGGGAAGATCTGAATCACATTATTATTGAATTCCAATTGATCTAATTTGTGGGCCTTATTAAGTATCTCCTCCTTCACATGATAATAGTGAAGACGACATATCACGTCTCTGGGAGCTTCAGAAGAAAGACCCTTCGGCCGTAGTGCTCTGTGAGCCCTATCAAACAGTATGGTGTTGTCAGGTTTTGCATCTATGATTTCATTGAATATCTTAGTGAGGGCGTCCACTATACTTGGACCTTGTACATCTTTCGTCAACCCCCTGACGCGTAAGTTGTTTCTCCGACCTCGGTTGTCAAGGTTGTCCTGTCGGCGCCATAGCGCCTTCAGTTCCTGTTCCTGAAGTGCAACAGTATCACAGAGTTTCCGTTGAAATGAGGAGACTTCATCGACGTGGTCCTCCACATCTGAAACTCGATGGGATATTTGAGAGATATCTGCCTGAAGCACGGAAATTTCGGATTTAACCGTGTCACGTATCTTTTGTTCCAAATCCAAAAAGTCTCGTTTAGTAGGCAGATCTTTTTTAGTAGGAAGTGAATGCAAATAGATCAAAACATCAGCCATAGAAGCTTCAGGCCCCTTGTCCAACGGTGAAGAGTCGGCTCCCGCCATCATACCGGTGTCGGTAGGAGAGCCAGAAACAGAGGATGACGAACGAGTATCCTCACTCTCTATGTCTGGTTGAAGATAGCAAAACAAATTAGATTGTAGGGACTTGTCACCAGATTTCTTAGTCGCAGATGCTTGCCCTCCCCTCTTAGTTTTCCCCATCTGCAGACGTCACATATAATAATATACAGTGAAACAGAGGAAGGTCAATAGATAGATCAGGAGCATTCCATATCAGGTTTGCAGAGTCCCCGCTGTGTTATGAGTGTCCCGGGCTATGCCATCAGCCACCAAGCCCCATTGTATGCAAGTGATTCAGGGGGTCATGGCATGGAGTAAGAGCGAAATTCAAGGCATTAATGCTGCAGTGGGGAGGGCGGAGTAGGCTGTGAGACAAGTGTGCAGTTGTCAATCTGAGGGTGTACATAAACAGCAGGCACTGTAGGGTGTAGCGAATAATAAATGTAGCCAAAGTATTACAGCTGCACTGGGTGTGCAGTGAATATGTTGGGGTGAGATAGTACAAGCCAGGCTGCAGTATGAAGCTCAGCCTCCTGTGCATAGAATATGTGTAGCTGAGTGCAGAGTAAAATGGCCACCGCTATGAGGGCAGGCAGGGAGTCACAGAAGTGTACCTGGGGGCTGCAGGCCCACCGGAGGAGCCCCCGTTAAAGTGAGGTACCTGGAGGTCCAAGGCAGGTCTCCACCGTGCGGGGGGGGGGGGGGGGGGCAGTGAGGGATAAAGGCTCCACTTCTCCACAGCTCCATTCTCCACAGTGTGGGCGTGCAGCCCCTAGTCAACATGGCGCCGTCAGTCTCCTAAGCAGGGCCTCGGCGGCTGTGGCACCGGGAGCCCTTCGAGTGGGTCGGAGCGTTGGTGGAAGCGGCGAGTCGCACCTCCGCTGTGGCGATGGCACGAGTCAGGGGGGAGAGGAGAGCCCTGCGTGCAGCATCCAGGTTCCAGGCGCGCAGCAGACGTGCCCGCGCCAATCAGCGGGTCTCCGCTCTCGGCAGCGCCATCGAGGGGAAGCACTTCCTAGCGGGCCAGTCAGGCGGGAAAGACTAGCGGAGGAACGGCCGAGGGAGGCGGACGATCTCCTCAGAGCACGCAAGGCCCGAATGCCCCACTTCCGGACCGGGTCTGGAGGAAAATCGAGGCCCCGGCTTCAGGTGGGTGGGTGGGCCGCAACCTGCATGGGAGTAGGAGACACCCACCGGCTCCACAGACCACTTCACCCGCAACAGATGTGTTATATGAGTCCAGGAATGCCCCGGCAGCGGCAGTAGCAACCCACAATATGCAGGTTAAACAAGCGTCAGGCAGGAGCTCCAGCAGGCGATCATGTGATCAAGCTCTCGGAGCGAAACGTACGTCACTTCCGGTCCCGGCGCCCGAACTTCCGGTTGCACGGACCGCGGCCGCCGGCGCCTCCAGACTCGATTCCTGCATGCCCACTGATCTGAGGGTCTCCCATAGAGGTCAGGGTAAGACAGCCCTCGGCTTTTAGCCGAAAATGGGCTCTCCCTGCCCTAACCTTTGCTCCCCCTGTTCATTCCCACAGGATCCATCATGTACTTCCCCATTTATTAGGGGAAAGGGGGCAAATCTATACTTTGTGATACACAATTACCTATTGATATTTCCATGATTATTATGCTTAATTGCTTCTTCTTCCTTTTTGTACACTATTACTGGATAAGGATAGGGGAGGAGTAACCCTCATGCAATGGACAATGCATTTGATTATTACCATATACGCTTTAATTGAATGTCACTGACAATGACCATACTATTGACACATTTCTCTTATTGTTTTTGAGCATTTCAGAGAGGACATTATCAAACCCTCTTTTTACTTAGGCTGATTAGGAGCACCTTTGTGTGTTTTTTTGTAGTGTCAAATTTACAGACTGCACGGTCAGCATTTGATGGTTGAATTCAGATCATTATTGGTCAGACCATTCTGGCATAAAATCTATCGGCTTGTGTTATTTTTTATTATTATTTTTTGGTATTATTTATCTCGTAATTGTATAGCCAGAATTACTGTCTGAAATCAGAACACTGCCGATCAGACTTCCCAGTACTAAAATCCATTAAGTTTATTATACCATTACCATCATTCATTTCTGACCACATACAATCCAACATTTATTCAATTTGTGATTGATCTTGGGTTCCAATACAATCGGAAAACGGTGCGCCTAGGAGACAAAGTTTACCTACGGTCAGACCGCACTGAGTATGCCCAAACTCGTCTGATCTTGGAAGCCAAGCACTGCAGGGCCTGGTCAGTACCTGGATGGGGAACCACCAGGGAATACTAGGTACCGTAGGTATTTTACTCTCCAACAGCCTAAGCATTTTGGGACTCATCACATCAATCTGATCTTAGGTCAATAGTATTTATCATATTATATCGGAATCGAGGGAGTGACCTCATCCATCTAAATTCCTTTCTATGGAGGATATGCCTGAATTTCTTTACGGATGAGTGTCCTCATATTTTCGCGCATCTTTAATATGATTTTGCCCACAACAGGTACATTGGTACTGGCAAATATTTATGTCCTTTAAACACTAATGCCAGCTCTCGTTTTTTCTTAAGTATATATTAATAAAAGTTAATTTTTAATAATTTCATCATTTCAATCCTGTCAAGTGTGCCCAGGAAAAGGCCCATAGTTTTCCTTTTTTGGTCCTTTGTTCTCTTCAAAGGCCCATATTTGTTGTTTCACAGGAGCTCCAGCTCGGCACAACCTCCCGGATCTGCTGCCAAGCAACCGACAATAAATTATTTAATACTTATTACCAACTCATAGGAAAACAACTTCTTTCAAAGCTATAGCTCAATATCTATCATGGGCCCAAAAACTAAATTACAATTTTTTATCTAGGAAGGAATTTAAGTCAGGTATAATGGAAACAGTAAGTCTACTCTACATTATCTTTACTCTTCACGTCTCCTAATCTGACAAGATACATTTTTATACAACAGTTTCCAAAGCACATAAGCACAAGTTTAAGTCCTATTTGCTCACTTTTCAGTAATATCCACGAGACTTCCAAATTTCAAGGACCTCTTATAGATGTCAGAGAGCATAAAACACTAGGGAAGTGGGAGGTCATCCTGGCCCTGCCCACCAGTGCACAATGTAGGGAACCACATAATTGTAGAGGTTAACAATCACTAGGTTGACACCAGATGGTCAATGGTTGACAGATGATTGGCTCACACACAGTGACTAAGTTTAACATGGTCAAAAGGTTGGCAGGTTCAAAACATGGTTGACACAATAGGTTGACATTATTTTTTTTGTTATTTTAGCCTAACCCTAACCCTCCCTCTAGTACTTAACCCTAACCATTCCCTCTGAAAGCCTAACCCAAATGATGGTCATACATCAGGACGATCCGCATCGAATCGGATCGCATCACGTCTCATGATTTCCCTTGAACTCCCCAGCAGCTCACTGGCAGTCCCAGCCTCACGAGTGACACACTATGTGCTAACGAAAATGTGCCACTCAAATTCATACGATACATTGTATGTGCCTAAAACATGGTACGATGTGCATACAATAACGACGGATAATATGGGTTGCACGTATGATCAGAGGATGTGACGTTAGGCCTGCGGGACCACGCATTGCATCGCACCCAAAACATGCATGATGTGCACAGGATGCATCATATGAGGCATTGAAATTGTGTATTCCTACACGATATCAACCTTGTGTATGACCAGCACAACTGTCCCCTATGGTAGCCTAACCCTAACCCTTACCCTAGTGCCTAACCCTAACCAACCCCATGTGGGTTCTCTAACTCTCTTACCACAGCCTTCACTGTTGATTCACTGGCTAGCATGTCTTTGCTGGCCAGTCATCTCATGATGTCCATGTTTGTTTTACTTCAGTACAGTATAATGGTCCTTCTGCATGGGCAATGCCATCTTGCCTGAGGTCAGATGACACTGTTGCAGCCAGTCACAGAGACCTTACTACTCCCATGACTTCAGTGTCCAAGCCAGGCACAGACTGCCCTATAGAAACCATTCCCAGTCACCTGTGCTTTGCTAGTTCAGCTTGAATCTTGGAATATTCTTTTTCCTGCTCAGCAGCTCTGACAGCTGACTCCTACTTCAGACTGTACATTACACTGTATATCATCCTACATAGCCAGACTAAGAGGGGGAATACTGTACCTTAGGCCCCCTTTGTCATGGGCACCCCAGCCAGAGAACACCAACATCACTTGCTTTCCCTCTTATGCAGCAGCAGAACCAAGCAGCCAAAATGCGAGCAGGACAGTTTGCAGTGCAGGCAGAGACACAGGAGTATCAGGTTTTATGAGACACTGATAAAGCTTTCCGACCAGAGGAGAGATAGGAAAGTGGAGAGAGCTGTGACACAGGGATCCCAGCTTCTTCTCCCAGCCTGGGTGTCTGGTTCCTGTGTTACCTGTTATCTAATGAGGGTCTAGAGAGAAACCTCCTGAGCCTTGTCCCAGTGTGGAAGTAGTACAGAGACTACTGCTATTCTTGCATGTGACAAGATTTTATTTTTTTAGGTGTGTTTTAAGGTTGTTTATGTTGTCTTTGTTGCCCTACAAGAACACAATCCATACATCCCGACCATGACCCATTCCAGGAGAGACAAAATGCTCTCTACCTGGACTTCCTTCTTAAGTTATGACTGCATCACCTGTGTTGAAGCACCTTTCTTATCAATTAAATAGTTCAACACAAGTGGCACCAATCATATATTATGAGGGAAGTCCAGGTAGGAGCATTTTGTCCCTCCTGGAATGGGTCATGTTGGGAGGTATGTATAATCTAATATATCCCCACCACCACTTCCACCAGAGCCTCTCTATTTTAAATGCCCCAAGCACCCACATGGCTTAATCTGGCCCTATCATCCAGCCTATACTCTCCAGCTCAGCAGTGTGTCCCATTATCAGTTACTCACTGCTGCGTGCCATGTGCACACTCCACTGAGCACATTAAGGGGGTTATTCAGAGATGGTTGCAGATTATGCTATCGCAGCAAAATCTGTGACCATACTACTCACATGTTGGGGGCCGCCGAGCACAGGGCAAGGCCACCCAACATGTGTAGCACTATGCGATCACAATTCTATTGCATTGCATAGAGGTTAACCCCAGCCTTTAGACTGAATGCAGCAGCTGCTTTAAGCTCTGAATAAGGGCCTAATTCAGACCTGATCGTAGATGTGCGAAAAAACGCACATCTACGATCAAAATCTTTTACATGGGGGGGCGCCAAGAACAGGGCAAGACCGCCCTGCATGCTGGGTCCTGCCCAAC
This sequence comes from Pseudophryne corroboree, assembly GCF_028390025.1. Classification (NCBI taxonomy): domain Eukaryota; kingdom Metazoa; phylum Chordata; class Amphibia; order Anura; family Myobatrachidae; genus Pseudophryne; species Pseudophryne corroboree. The sequence goes on from NC_086449.1 coordinate 404,862,218, forward strand.
CACCCCACAGACAAGCGAAAGCTTTGCACGACAGCAATGCTTTCGCACCTGCTAAGAAACCCTCAGACAGCTACCCGCCATGTTTTTGGCCGAGCGGCTGTGTGTGATGTCGCGCAACCATCGCAACCCAACCCAGCAATGGTCCAGACACGCCTCTATTGTCCGGGCTGCACCCCCCCAATGCCACCGCAACACCGCCAACATGCCCTCGACCTCCTCCGCCTGTCAATCAGGCAGAGGCGATTGCACAAGTAAGATGCCATTGCATCTCACTGTGTGAACATGTGCAGTGCGGCTTCTGCACGTGCGCACACTGCACTGGCCTTCAGCCTGCGTATGCTACCGCTGCAGCGACCAGGTCTGAATTAGGCTCTAAGGCCGTAGGTGCAATTACTTCTTTGGCTTCCAGAATCCTGCATTTTTCATTGTATTCAGGGCCTAATTCAGACCTGATCGCTGTGCTGCTAATTTTGCTGTCCTGCAATCAGATAGTTGCCGCCCAAGGGGAGTGTTAATTTGCCCGTGCAAGTGTGCGATCGCATTTGTACGCCATGCAAAAATGTCCCTCAGACAGCTGTAAATCCGTTCGCACCTCACTCATCACCGAATGATTTTCCTACTGTGTGCAGTCTGTGCGCAGCCCAGTACTTACTCCTACAGTGCGATGAGAACAGGCTGATCAGGTCCGGAGTTGACGCCACACATCCTCCCAGAAAATGCTTGGGAACACCTGTGTTTTTCCTAACACTCCCAGAAAACGTCAGTTACCACCCACAAATGCCCTCTTCATGTCAATCAGCTTGTGAATGGTTGCGCAATCGAAATTTTGGCACCAGCTTGTCGCTGTTTGGCGATGCCTGTTGTTTGGTGATGCGCGCGCATATTGAGGTGCATGCGCAGTCAATCGATAATAGCCCACAGCAGCAATCCGGTCTGAATTGGGCCCTCAGTGCTAACAGCTAGATCAGGTGCACATCATTACCAGCCTGTAATACCTGTTACTCTGTTATAAGCAGTGTGTCCGGGTGGTCTTCAGTATGCCGAATGTCGGGATCCCGGCGCACAGTATACCGGCGCTGGGATCCCGACACCCGGCATACCAACAGCTATTCCCCTTCGTGGGGGTCCACGACCCCCCTGGAGGGAGAATAAAATAGTGTGGCGCGCGTAGCGTGCCCGCAGCGTGGCGAGCGCAGCGAGCCCACAAGGGGCTCCTTTGCGCTCACCGCGCTGTCGGTATGCCGGCGGTCGGGCTCCCGGCGTCAGTATGCTGGTCGCCGGGAGCCCGAGCGCCGGCATACCGTACTACACCCGCGTGTCCATCTCCAAGCACTGTGGTAGTGCTCTCGTGTTGTTTCTGCTATTCAGTTTGGTTCTCAGCCTTCCCTAATTCAGTGACGTGCAGTCAGGGTAGGCAGAGCCTCACCGGTCATACTCCAGTACACTACAGAGTTTTGAGTATAAAAAGGATTAGAATAATTTATAAATATAATTTTTGGATTATTCATATCATCTTTGTGTTATTCTAAGAATTTTTATAGTCCAAAGTCAACACCATTTATATTGTTGTGTAAATCTGGCTCTAATACTAACCAGTGCCTTACCAGCCATTGACCTCACTGCCCTAATTACACCAGTGTGCTTTTCTGCTTCAGAAAAGCACACTGGTGTAATTAGGGCTGTGATGGGCAGTGGCCCCCAGCATGTGATTCAAAGGATTGCAAATTTTGCTAAAGTCCAAAAAGTGCTCTCCAGTACTATCTGCACTTTTCCCTGCTTAGCACCAAGTGCTCACGCATTCACTACTACCCAGTCTGGTGGTTCCTTTCACATCCTATCTTCTGTCCCTGACACAACCATCAAGCACCATTTATTCTCTAATGTTCTAGGCTTCAGTTTTGTAGCTGTCATAGTCAGGTAGCATATCTGTCCCTTAGCCTAGTATTACTCTTCTCTCTTTCCTATCCAGTATCATTAATACAGTTCTGACAGTGGTCTCAGTCCTGTGCCCACAACAAACGAAGAACCTGGCACCGACAGCCTAACCCTCAAAATCTTGAAAAACCATGAAAAAATCATGTCCACTTTGTTTTGTTTTTTTCCAAATATATTTATTGGAGTTTTTGCCAGAGAGAAACATCAAGACAAATATTACAAAAGGTACACAAGTAAGACAATACATTTTTTGTGTAAGGAAATGAAAAATGAGTTATGAATACATGAAACAGAAACGAGCAGTACCTAGTTGCTTCAAATTATACCGTACTTCAACATCTCGTTATGGTTAACGGTCCCAATTTGTCTATGATAGATTGTCTAAGAGAATCTACATCTGTCTCATGTCACTCTGGTTATTTTCTAGTAGAAACATACGATGACAATAACCATTCAAATATCAAACATGAATAACAAAATAGTAGGAAGGAAAAGGAGGGGAGGGGGGGGGGGCGATCTGGTCCGGTGGTGTCAAAGCAGATATGATCTACCTAAAGGAGCTCGATCAACATTCACAATAGGAGTAGAACATTTTCAGTTAGATAGTAGAGCTAAAACTAAATATATATTAGACTTCTTCAATTTCTAAGAGCATTAAACATTAGAGCCTTTATCTATACATCGATATGCCCACCAATTCATCTTATCAAAGAGTTTAAAGATCCGTGCTTGGGCGATATTGTCTAGAGTGTCTATATAAGGACCCCACTTTCTATAAAATAAAACAGCTCCTTTTTCTAGGTCAGGTAGAGCAGTTTGTCTATCCATATATAAAGTTTTTATCAGTAACGCTTTAAGCTCTAATATTGAGGGGGTAGTCTTTGCGATCCAATGTGACAGTATTACTTTCTTTGCTATAGTCCCAATGTTGACCAGCACAGGTTACATTACATTTTAGGCAGTGAGCAGTGGAATCAGGGTGTAGTTTGTGATAAATGGCTTGGGAGGTGTAAGCCCTATGTATCGTCTTGAAATGTATTTCCTGCAGGTAGGAAGATTTTAAATGTTTCAATGCCTTATCATAGTAGGCCAATACCTGTGTGTGAAATTCGGAAATGGAAAGATCTCGTCGCCATGAAGTTTCTAAACTGCTCCATATCTTAGGAGATGATTGTTTAAGGAGGTCCTCATACAAGTATTTAGCTTTATATGGGATACTTTTAAGAAGATCGATAAGTATAGATAAAGAATTTGGGGTCGATCGGGTATCAGGGGATGTAATCAGGGATTGTACATAATGTCTAATTTGAAAGTACGCAAAGGAGGTGTTAGCGGAGATGCCATACCTATCCTGTAGTTCCAAATAGGTGTACATCTTCCCCCCAGGGTCAAAAACATCTGCAGTAGAGCATATGCCCTTATGTCTAAGTCTGAGTAGCGCAGACTCTGTCATACCAGGTAAAAACATTGGGTTTCCCCACAGCGCAACATGCTTAGAATAACCATGGTGTCTCACAAATTTTTTGTTGATCAGTTGCCATATTCTATAGGTGTCAGAAAACATCGGATTTACCCAACACTGAGGAGGTAGGTAGTTCTTAGGGGTGTGAAGTAACGCATTAGAATAAGGCGCTAGCAATGCACAATCCAAGTTATATATCACAAAATTACTCCGTTCATACAACTAATCTATGATATATCGGAAGAAAAAAGTATGTAAATATAACTGAAAATCAGGAAGTCCAAGTCCCCCCTGCTTACGTTTGAGGCACAACTTGGCTTTAGCCACTCTAGGTTCCCATAGAAAACAACCAATCATAGTGTCAAGACGTTTTATATCTGCTTTAGCTAACGAAATAGGTAACAATTGCATAGTATAAGATATTTTAGGAAATATTATTGACTTTATCACTGCCACTCTTCCAAGAAGTGAGAGAGGCAGTAGATGCCAAGCCTCAAACAATTTGGAGATTGCGTCAAGAAGAGGGGAAAATTTGACCTTATACAAAGAGGACAAGGCCAGTGGTATGTGCACTCCTAAATACTTGAAATGAGACCGCACTACCTTAATGGATCGAAAATCAGTCTCAGTAGACAAAAAGGCAAGATTACCAGACACTGGCATAATCTCAGATTTGTCCCTATTAATCCTATAGCCAGATAACTCGCCAAACTTGTCTATGATATAAAAAATAATCGGTAAAGAATGGGAAGGGTTGGAAAGAAAAAGCAACATGTCATCTGCAAATAGTGCCACCCGTAAATCTATATCTCCTATCACAATACCACGGAACAGGGGGGATTGGCGTAACGAAAGGGCTAAAGGTTCCAGTGCAAGTGCAAAGAGAAGTGGGGATAATGGGCAACCCTGTCTGGTGCCGCGTTGTATGGTGATTGGTTGGGTTAAGTAGCCGTTGCATGATATTTGAGTGTAAGGGTCAGAATATAAAGTAGATATATATCCTATGAATTTAGTAGGGAATCCAAATTTCGACATGGTGTCATAGAGATGTTCCCACAACACCATGTCGAAAGCCTTGTCAGCATCCATGGACATAATTGCCCTATCTGTCGTAACTGTAGATTTTGAAGAGTCATAAATAGCAGACAGTACCCGTCTAATGTTAGTTATAGAAGTCCTACCCATAATAAATCCAGTTTGGTCACTATGTATGATACTTGGGAGAAATAGTTTCAAACGATTAGCTAAAATCTTTGTGAGCAGTTTGTAGTCAGTATTAAGGACAGGGCCGTCTTTTCGTATGGGCTCAATGGGCTCTTGCCCAAGGGCCCCAAGAGAATAAGGTCCCTAGGCTGATAGCTGGGGGTCCCTTCTTTCCAGGGGTACCAGATTTTTTAAAATCGGTCCTGGGGAACCGAAGATATCCGACTTGAAATCAGTGGTCCCCATCCAAGCCTGTTAACTGCTCTTCCCAACCCGATATTTCAGGTTCTGTCCGATTTAGAGTATTTCTAAGGGTATAAGCAAAAAGCTGTGACTCTCCCCTTTTATTGGACACTGGCAGCTTGTTTCTACTATGCCCAGAACCAGATATATCAGCCTTCCAGCAGATGGTCCCTGCTCCAGCTCCACATGCCTAATATGCAGTTTTATATTTTCATTGGTGAATTGCTCTGGCTCCTGAACTCTGATCCCCAAGTCCCCAGAAGCTTCTGAAAGGTGGGACTCTCTAGTTTTTTTTATCCCATTCAAAGCTAAGAAATATATTTTCAGGAACTTGAGATATCTGCAGTCAAGCAAGCTGCCCTCCCACCAGAAAATTATAAATATAAAGCCCACTCCACTAGCACCCCTCCCCTATGTATTAAACACCCCCTACCATCCTGGAAGTCATGTACCAGGGCTTCTTCATTCAGCCCAATGCCCCCTTCTACAGTTTAGCCCCATCTGTGCAGTAAAGGAGTAATTAGCAGAAATTACTGCTTGAGGTCCTACATGCTGAGCAGAAGATAGAACACCCCCTACCGCCCGCGGGACATCAAAGCTGCTGCTGATAGCTCCTCCCACCCCTACCGCTGGAGCATGGGTAGGGGGCCCAGTGCATAGCTGTGCCCAGGGGCCTACACTGCTGTTAAGACAGCTCTGATTAAGGAGGGAAATGGGTCTATATGATCCAGGGTTACTAAGATCTCTTCCAGGTTTAGGTAGGACTTTGATTATGGCTGAATTAAAGTGTATAGGCATTCGACCAGAATCTAATATATCATTAAACAGTGTTGTCAATACCGGAGTAATACGTTGATCAAGAAGTTTATAATATTCCGCCGTGAGGCCATCTGGTCCCGGGGTTTTACCAAGTTTTAACACCTTAATTGCATGATGAACCTCAGCCTCAGTGATAGGAGAAACTAAGGATACTTCCGCTAAATGTGATAATCGGGGGACATCCAATCCTTCCCAAAAATCAGCTACAGCAGCACCAGAAGGGCGTTCATCAGTATGTGCATAGAGAGTCTCATATAAGTCCTTCATGACTTCCGCAATCTGCGCACTAGAGGCAGTCTTGCTTCCATCAGATAACACTAAGGGGTGGACAACCATAGGGGGGTTTTGGCCCTTCAATAAATTGGACAGCAGCTTACCGGTTTTATTCCCAAACTTAAAAAATTGTGCATCTTTTGAAAACGAATAAGCTGTTTCCATCTTAGTGAGTATTGCATCAAAATGTGCCTTTGCTGTAAGGTATGATTGTTTCTTAGCAGCAGTTCGATGGGCATGATAAGAATTGTAAGTAGACGTCAGTACTTGTTGCGTCTCTACATATTCTAGGGATAAAGCCTTTCTGTGAGCTGTTACATAAGATATTATGGACCCTCTGACAACCGCCTTTGAGGCTTGCTAATAGATTGCTGGTTTGTCTTCCAACATGGCCGAATTATTCATTCTATAAGATTCCCATGCACTCACCACCTTGTCTTGGAAGTCTGATAACAGTGACAAACCAGAGGGGTACCTCCATTGTCTATATGGGCCATTGTCTATCCCAGATGGCAACACCGCCCACAGTAAAGCATGATCTGATAGACATATCGATTCCATCTCAACCTGTCTTATTTTAGGAAATAGATGTAATTATATAATCTATCCTGGAGAGGGTATGGTGTGCTGCGGAGAGACATGAAAATACCTTGTCAGTCGGGTGAAAGGAGCGCCATGCATCTAATAACTGTAGCCGCCTCATGAAGGCTGGAATACCTAGCTTCGGGAGGCGACGGCTTCTGTTCGGTATATTTTGTCTATCTAATGAGGATGAAGAAATCAAGTTAAAATCTCCACATACCACGTTAGGCAGGTTACCAAATAATTGCAGTTCTGCTATAAGTAGTTGAAAAAAGCTAACAGAATAAACATTGGGAGCGCAGTGGCGTAACTACTGCCTCCGCAGCCCTCGCGGTGGCTTGGGGGCGAGGGGCTGCCGGGGCGGCCACTGATTTAGAGCAGATTGACATGCTCGTCCGCATGTCAATCTGCTGTCTCCTCTCCCTCCCTGCTGCAAGGAGGGACACGGAGGGCACAGCGCGCGCCTCTCCCATGTCCCTCCTGCATCTCCGTCGGCTCTAATAAAGGAAGTGGCATTCGTGAGCTCTGATTGGCTCACGAACCGGCACTTCCTTTATTAGAGCCGACGGAGATGCAGGAGGGACATGGGAGAGGCGCGCGCTGTGCCCTCTTTGTCCCTCCTTCATAGCAGCGGGGGAGCGCGGGGGGGACACTGAGGGGACATATATGGCACTGGGGGGGCACTGAGGGGGCATGTATGGCACGGGGGGGGGCACTGAGGGGGCATATATGGCACTGGGGGGCACTGAGGGGGCATATATGGCACTGGGGGGGCACTGAGGGGGCATATATGGCACTGAGGGGGCATATATGGCACTGGGGGGTACTGAGGGGGCATATATGGCACTGGGGGGGCATATATGGCACTGGGGGGGAACTGAGGGGGCATATATGGCACTGAGGGGGCATATATGGCACTGGGGGGGTACTGAGGGGGCATATATGGCACTGTATGTGTACCTGGCACATGGGGGGCTATATTTGGATCTGGGGGCACGTGAGCACCTGGCACTGTGGGGGAATATCTGGCACTGGGGGCATATGTGGCGCTAGGGGGGGGGGGCTATATTTGGCACTGGGGGCATGTGAGTACCTGGCACCGTGGGAGAATATCTGGCACTGGGGACATATGTGGCACTGGGAGCACAGCCCTAGCAACAGCACTACCCCCTAGCAACGAGCATGACACCCAGTGTATGAAACCCCTGGCAACGAGCATGACACCCAGTGCATGAAACACCTGGCAACGAGCATGACACCCTGAGCATGAAAACCCCTGGCACCGTGCATGGAACCAAGAGCATGAAACCCCTAGCAACGAGCAGGTAATTTAAAAGTAATTAGAAACCTTACTGTAGGACTTAATGTGTAATGGGCATTACGGTGTGTGGCATAATGTATCACGGACATTGCGGTGTGTGTCATAATGTGTCACAGGCATTATGGTGTGTGGCATACTATATCACGGGCATTGTGGTATGTGGTATAATGTCTCAGGGGCATTGCAGTGTGGCATAATGTATAACGGGCATTGCGGTATGTGTCACAGGCATTACGGTGTGTGGCATACTATATCACGGGCATTGTGGTATGTGGTATAATGTCTCAGGGGCATTGCAGTGTGGCATAGGGTATAACGGGCATTGCGGTATGTGTCACAGGCATTACGGTGTATGGTATACTATATCATGGGCATTGTGATATGTGGTATAATGTCTCAGGGTCATTGCAGTGTGTGGCATAATCTATCATGGACATTGCGGTGTGTGTCATAATGTGTCAGGCATTACGGTGTGTTGTATACTATATCACGGGCATTGTGGTATGTGGTATAATGTCTCAGGGTCATTGCAGTGTGGCATAATGTATAACGGGCATTGCGTTATATGTGTCAGGCATTACTGTGTGTTGTATACTATATCACGGGCATTGTGGTATGTGGTATAATGTATCAGGGTCATTGCAGTGTGGCATAATGTATAACGGGCATTGCGGTATGTGTCAGGTATTACTGTGTGTTGTATAATATATCACGGGCATTGTGGTATGTGGTATAATGTCTCAGGGTAATTGCAGTGTGTGTCATAATGTGTCACAGGCATTGTATGTGCTATAATGTATCAGGGGCATTGCAGTGTGTAGCATAATGTATAATGGGCATTGCGATTCCTGTCGTCATGTGTCACAGGCATTACGGTGTGTGGCATAATGTGTCACAGGTATTACGGTGTGTGGCATAATGTGTCAGGGGCATTATGGTGTGCATATTGTGTCATGTGCATTATTGTGTGTGGAATAATGTCTAAGGGCCATTGCAGTATGTGGCATAATGTATACTGGGCATTACTATAAGGAGGAAAAATGACAAATAATGTAAGGGGCATGAATCAGGATTATTTTTCTTTCCTGTGGTGGCTAACGTCTGGGCGTGCAGGTTGCAAAACTGGGGTATAAGGAAGTCTTTTCCTGCAATGCCACGCCCCTTTATGCAAAACCACACCCATTCCAACAAAGCCACGCCCCCTTGTTGGTGGTGCGCGCGCATGTTTGTCCCTTTAATAGTGCCAATTAAGGGGGATGGGGGATTGGGGGGGGGGGGGGGGGGGGGGCGCCGAAGAATTTTTGGGCTTGGGGGAGAAAAACTTCTAGTTACGCCACTGTGGGAGCGTATACATTACATAATAAATATCTAATACCAGCTATTTTCGTATCACAAAGAAGATAGCGACCTTCAGGGTCAGCTTTAGTAGAAAACACTTCATGAGCAATATTTCTTTTGATCAATAGTGCCACGCCCCGTGTCTTCGATGAACAAGAGGCTGAGCCCAGTACAGTCCATCCTAGTATATTAAAACGAATAACATCTTTTTCTAGTAAATGCGTTTCCTGAAGAAAAATCAGGTTAATCTTTAGTTTGTTGAGATATAACAACATTTTTCTACGTATTTGCACCTTCTATATTCCACGACCCAATTTTAAGTATAGACATTACAACAGGTCAAGTGTGTATCTAAACAGTAGTACATATTGAGGTATTGATGACCAATATGGTTATGGAGTGTCTGAACAAGAAATACCACCAGACCAGAAGGGATTCTTGAGAGGGGGTGGGGAGATGAGAAGGAAAGGATAGACAAATTAACAGATAAACAGAAACTAATAATAAACATAGAACCAGTATGCTTCCTGACAGGGGTAACAGAGGACCCGCTAAGGACCAATGGAACCCCTGTAATAGCATAAAACAGACTTCCCGGGATTGCTAGCATCTTAGCGAGCAACACTCAGCGTGTTGAGCCTTTCATCCGGCCCACTGCCGCCGAAATTACTGAAACAACATCAGAATAGACAGAGTCTTAATAAAGTTCAAATTCCATCTCCTTCCGCTGCAGAGGACATATTATCATGGCATGTTTCCATAGTAGCTTGTTTAAGATAGGCATCTGCGTCTTGCACTGTGGTAAAGTCAACATGTGAGTTTCCATCATATAAGCGCAAACGTGCAGGGTACAGCAGCGCAAATTGCTTCCCTTTCGCCGCCGCCAAATGGGTGCATATTGGTGAGAATTCCTTTCTAGCCCTAGTCAGCTCAGCCGAATAGCCTTGAAAAAGCATTGGGGGTCATTCCGAGTTGATCGCTCGCAAGCTGCTTTTAGCAGATTTACTCACGCTAAGCCGCCGCCTACTGGGAGTGAATCTTAGCTTCTTAAAATTGCGAACGACGTATTCGCAATATTGCGATTACACCTCTCTTAGCAGTTTCTGAGTAGCTCCAGACTTACTCGGCATCTGCGATCAGTGCAGTGCTTGTCGTTCCTGGTTTGACGTCACAAACACACCCAGCGTTCGCCCAGACAATCCCCCGTTTCTCCAGCCACTCCCGCGTTTTTCCCAGAAACGGTAGCGTTTTTCCGCACACACCCATAAAACGGCCAGTTTCCGCCCAGTAACACCCACTTCCTGTCAATCACACTACGATCACCAGAACGAAGAAAAAGCCGTGAGTAAAATTCCTAACTGCATAGCAAATTTACTTGGCGCAGTCGCACTGCGGAAATTGCGCATGCGCACTAAGCGGAAAATCGCTGCGATGCGAAAAAAAATACAGAGCGAACAACTCGGAATGACCCCCATTATCTTTTGTCCCTGCCACACAAGGTCACGGTGTCGTCGAGAGGCCGACCAAATCGCTTCATATGCAAATAGTTAAGTGTCTTAAATATGTTTTCTATCACCATATCAGAGCATGATTCAGAAATATTCAGTAGCGAAGGTAAGGTAACTTTCAAAAAATGTATCAACTCTGTGCCTTTAAGTGATTCTGGTATTCCCACTAGCCTCAGATTATTACGATGTGATCAATTTTCGAGAACGTCAATCTTCAGCCATAGTTGCTGCTGCATTTTAACTTGTTTAGCATGGGACACTTGTAAATCTGAAACATCTCCAAATAAAGCCCCGACCTGGCATTCAGACTTATGGATCCTTTTAGTAAGAGAATCAATCTGTTTAGCAATGTCAGCTGTCTGGGCAGCCAAAAGAGGGGCTATAGCAGCCCTCACAGCTTCTACCATGTCTCCATACGTCACTGGTGTGGTGAGTGCAGGCAAAACAGTGTCTGTGTGCACATTCTGCAAAGTGGGTGAGGATGCAGTATACTCACTCCCCGATGTCTCCATCGATCTCTCTGAGCCCAGAGGGGAGGCGCAGGCTTCATCACTTTTCTTCCTGGGTGCAGGGGTCCCTGCTGCACCCGGCGCTATGGCGGGCGCCATCTTGGATTCCCCCCTACCGGCTGTTTTACTCTTATTGAGGGGCATGGAGGCGCTGAGGAATTTCTCCATATAAATCCCCTTGTGCTACGGGGATTCCGCTGCTGGTGGGCTCGGTTTGTGGAGGCTCTGGGAGCCGTGAAATAGCGATATCGGCGGCGTGTGGCAGGAGCTGACCCGCTGCGCTGCTCACATGCCGGAGCCAGAAGCGGAAGTCTTGTCCACTTTGTTTTGTGTTAACTTTTTTAACCTGTCAACCTTATTCACTGTCGACCAAATATTTGGCAACATTTTGACCCTGTTGACCTTTTAACTGTGTCGACCAATTGACTGCCAACCATTTGGTGTTGACTTATGACTTATTGACTGTCGACCTTTCTATTGTCGACCTAAAATCCAGATACTTTACAGAGCGGAGTAGGGCTTCACTTACATGCGCAGAGTACCCCGGTCATACACAATTTTTTAAGTGTGTTGACAAGAAGGACATACTTGGCCCAACTGCTGTCCCAACTGTGTGTACATGCTCTCATTTCTGTTTTGCTCTATATAACTGGCTGTTTTCCTGTACCGTGATAGCAGTGAACTTCACCTATGCTCTTCTCTGCTCTTCCCTTCTCTCTCTCTCTCTGTCTGGGCCGGATGTAATGACGCATGAGATCGACGGAAGTGCGAGATGCCGGCCGATCTCTGACTTTTTTTAAAGGGGCAATCACTTACAAGGCATGGTTTTGCCTTGTAAGTGTTTGCCCCTTTAAAAAAATTTCCAAGTTCACACCTCCAGCAATCTCGAGCGACCATTATATCCGGCCCTTTCTCTCTTTCTTTAAAAAAAATATAAATAAACAGTAAAGAACCATTTTGATGCCAATTAACATGTCTTACTTCATTATAGGATGTGTAGCCAGAAGGAAGATTGATGTCCTGCATAATTTACAAGAACCAGAGGCCCCTTTTCTCTTCCATGTAGCAATATAATGTAAAACAGTAAATGTTTGGAAATATTAAAATCTGTGTTTAGGGCTTGGAAACAAATGCACTGATTGTAGTCATTCTACTGCACCAATGCAGTGACTATTGTCACTGCCCCAGTAATAAGAAACACAACAGTTTGATTGTTTCTGCAGGATTCATAGTTCTTTCTGTAGGAGTAGAACTCTTTCAATCTTTTCACGTTCATCAAAAACATGTTTTTGGCCTTAATACATGTGGACTTGTGTGAAAGGGTTAATGCACATGCTGTATTTAAACTGTGCCTCCACGTCTTATAGCATGCGACACATCTGTACCATACTTGCCTACCCCACCGGAAAGGCCGGGAGGCTCCCGAAAATCAGATATGGCCCTCCCGGCCCCCCGGAAAGGTGCTCAAGTGTCCCGCTTTTGCTGGCAGTCCCCGCACTCCCCCTCGGCCGCCCACAGCAGAGAACAAGTGGGCGGTCTGAGGGGGATACGATGACGAGATTTGCGTCATCGTAGCTCCGCCCCCCCCCCACAGTACAGTGCTTGTTTTCTCTGCACAGTCTAGTGGGGGCGGAGCTACGATGACGCGACTATGTTGCCACACCCCCGGACCGCTCACTTTCCCAGTCGGCCATGCCCCCAGACCGCCCACATTACCACCGGACACGCCCCCATTAGCCTACCATGTTGCAGCCTCCCGGAGGATGGTGCTGCAAGGTAGGCAACTATGATCTGTACTCCTAATTCATAATATGACACACGGCAGTGCACCAATTGATAATATGCCTCAGAGCAGTTCCGCCAATTATTAATATGCCACACATATGCCTGCCTGCCAGTCTCTACCCAGAGTACAGAGGCTCACAGATTCTTAGCCAGAGGTTCTCAAATGCGGCCCTCAAGGCACATCAATGGTCCAGGTTTTAGGTATATCCATAGCTCAGCACATATGGTTAAATCACATTGACTGAGGTGCTAATTAAGTCACCTGTGGCCAAGCATGGATAAACTTAAAACCTGGACTATGTACTAAATATCAATTTTGGTTGATTTTGAAAAATGAAGATTTACTAGATTCAAAACTGACATTTACACCTGCAAAATCTAACGGACATTGATATCGGGTTTCAGCTGAAGTTTACAGTATTTATTTATTAACAGTTTCTTATATAGCGCAGCATATTCCGTTGCGCTTTACAATTAGAACAACAGTAATAGAACAAAACTGGGTAAAAGCAGACAGACATAGAGGTAGGAAGGCCCTGCTTGCAAGCTTACAATCTACACCCTACAGATGATAAATATGCGGATTTAGCAGTCAGATATCCCGTCAATGTCTGTAGATTTAAATGGATTTTAAAGTCGATCGAAAATCAACCTTTAGTGAATTTACCCCAAAATCTCTCCAGTCAAGAGAAGCAGGGCAGTATACGTTTAAGATAACCGTATTCTACAGTAGAATGACCTCCAATAAGGGGTGTATTCAGTTGATGCCGAAAGCTGCCGTCTTGTATATTGCCTGACAGCCGTCGCTGTGCAAAGACGTGCATTCGCAATGCGGCCGCCGCGCATGCGCAGCTCCGACCCGTTTGCACCGCTGCGACAAACTACAGCATGCTAACGGGTTGGAATGACCCTCCTTGTCGCTTCCATGTGTGCCTCCCTTCAGCAGCTCCCTGTGATCTCACACACGGGGAGCTGCTTACAGCAGCAGCACAGACGGGAGGGAACGGCCAAATCCGACAGTTAGATTTGGCCGCTTATTGAATAGGGCTTGTCGGATCCATTCCGACAAATACATGTTGGAATGGATCCGACACTTATTGAATATACCCCTATGTCAGTATTATTATTGTAATAGTTTTTGCTTACAAGTAACGATATTTATCTATTACAGTCTTATACCCACTGTCATTTGATTTTTATCTATGCAAGCTCAAAAATGGATAACAGAAATGTATTAGGGGATTGGATGCCCAGTAACATGTCCAATAGTGGCAGTAATAATAGGTTAACAAACAAGGCATGGTAAATGCTATTCAAAATTTTAGTGCATAATGTAAAAGTGCATCGAATACATTTTAGACAATTAGTTTTGAATATGATATTTTCCAGACGGTGGCTTTCACATTTGTTGTCGATCTCTGAGGTTTCACATCACTTGGCGGGTCATTTCAGGCATTATCACTGCAAGTTCTTGTTGAAGGTCAATTCATTTGTCTGGATACATTAACAAGCAGCATTTTCATTATTGGGTGGAAAACAGTCCTCATCAGCTTCATGAAAGGCCTCTACACAGCCACCGGGCCATAAGAAAGCTGAGATCTACAAACATCGACCAAGAACCATTAATGTACTGAAAAAATTACTATAATGGTCTATTTACTAAGCCTTGGATGGAGTTAAAGTGGATGGAGTTCAAGTACCAGCCAATCAGCTCCTAACTGTCATTTTTCAAACCCAGCCTGTGACATGGCAGTTAGACATTGATTGGCTGGTACTTTATCTCCATCCACTTTATCTCCATCCAAGGTTTAGTAAATAGACCCATCATATTCAAAACCAAATGAAAATAAATGATATTTCATGCACTTTTAAATTATGGGGGTAATTCAGCGGCAAACTGTGCATGCGCAGTGGCCGCACAGTAGCTGCACGGCCATTCACATTGCATTTGCATCCCTGAATGTGAACGCAATGTGATTGACAGTGGTGGGCGTTGTGGGGGCTGTGGGTGTTGCGAGGACGGCACTGGGAAAACGGGTTCAGGGTGGGTAGTAGCGTTTTCTGGGCAGCTGCATGAAGTCACACTCAGCCACACCGATAAAAAAAATGGCCGCTGACCACCTGACAGCACAGCCAGAGGTCAACCTCAGTTCTGATGTTTCTGCAATCTAATCTAGTATGCAGCAATCTGTGTTCATCTCTGAATAACCCCCTATGTACTTAAATTTGAATATAATTTACAATGCTTTTTTTGCTAACCTTTAGGAGTTTGTTTTTGTCTCACCCTGTACAAGTAGCACTCTGATCAGAACCCAGAGATAATCGCACCATTAACCTCCAAATCTCACCATTACATGACCTGAATATAAGTAACACTGATCAGCTAATTAGAAGACAAAGACCAGGGCCGGCGCAACGCATACATGGGCTACGCAGACGCATAGAGCGCCAGACAATGCAATATGCACCACAAAGTGCCCACAAACACATTATATATTACATATATAATACAATTACTCGTGGGTGCGCTAGCCGCTGAGCACTCCTTGCCACCGGCCACTCCATAGACTGCTCCCTCCTCTTCCTTGAGTCCCCCATCCTTCCTGGCAGACTGATTTATCGGTGGGTTCCGGTAGTGGGTGCTGCGGCATGTCTGTCCCCCTGTCAACCAGTGCTGCTGACTAGATGTAGCTGGCGGGTGTAGCGAGCCGCCGGGAGGACACAGGAATACTTCGCCACGCTCGCCGATCACTTGCAGCTGCAGGCGTGTGTTGAGGGGGGGGGGGGGGGGGTGCCGGATATTAGGGGGTGCCTGTGCGCACCAGGCACCCCCCGTGCGCACGCCTTTGGGTGGAGAGTCGAATGGGGAGAGGTAGAGCATTCCAGAGATAGGGAGCAGCATGTTCAAAACCTTGTAGGTAGGAGTGGGAGGAGGTAATCAGTTGGTAGGAGAGGCAGCGTGCATTAGCAGAGCGAAGAAGACGGGTGAGAATGTAAGATAGATAAGTAAGGTCAGAGATGTAAGAGGGAGAAGAATGGGTGAGGGCTTTGTAGGTGAGTGTGAGAAGCTTGAATTAGATTCTGAATGGAAAGGGTAGCCAGTGAAGGTCCTGCAAGAGAGCGGATATGGATGTAGTACGTTTGGTGAGGAAGATGAGACGGGCAGCACATTGAGAATAGATTGGAGTGGAGAGAGGCATTTTTGAGGGAGGCCAGATAGGAGGAAATTGCAGTAGTCCAATCTGGAGATGACCAGTGAGTGGCTGAGGGTCTTAGTAGCGTCCTGGGTAAGAAAGGGTCTGATCCTGAAGATGTTTTTGAGATGGAAATGGCAGGTTTGTGAGAGGTGCTGAATGTGTGGTTTGAAGGAGAGGGAGGAGTCAAGGATTACTCCAAGACATCGCACCTGGGGGCTAAAGGAGATAGTTGTGCCATCAATGGATAATGAAATTGTGGGAGGTGAGGTTATGCGGGAGGAAGGGAAGATGATCAGCTCAGTCATAGACATGTTAAGTTTAAGAAAGCGCTGGAACATCCAGGAGGAGATAGCAGAGAGACAGTTGGAGATACGAGAGAGGAGAACAGGGGAGAGGTCAGGGGAGGAAAGGTAGATTTGAGTATCGTCAGCGTAGAGATGATATTTTAAGTCAAAAGAGCTAATGAGCTCACCTAATGAGGATGTGTAGATAGAGAAAAGGAGAGGCGAGGCCCAAGAACAGAACCTTGGGGGACACCTACTGGTAGAGGAAGTGGGGGGGGGGGGGGGGGGGAGTCATAAGAGGAGACAGAGAAGGAACGGTCAGCAAGGTAGGAGGCCAGCCAGGAGAGAGCAGTATCATGCAAACCAAGTGAGTAAAGGATTTGCAGGTGGAGAGGGTGGTCTACAGTGTCAAAAGCAGCAGAGAGGTCAAGGAGAATAAGCAGAGAGTAGTGGCCCCTGGATTTAGCAGCAAGGAGGTCATTGCAGACTTTCATGAGGGCAGTTTCAGTGGAGTGCTGAGGATGGAAATAAGCATGGAAAGGGCCAAGCAGTGAGTGGGAAGAAAGAAAGAAAGTGTGGCGGTTGTAGACCATACGCTCAAGGAGTTTGGGGCAAAAGGGAGAAGAGAGATGGGTCGGTAGTTGGAGAGATTAGTTGGATCAAGGGTAGGTTTTTTAAGAAAGGGGAGACAAGTGCATGCTTGAAGGCAGAAGGGACAGTGCCTGATGAGAGTGAGAAATTGAGTAGATGGGCAAGATGGGAACAGGCAGAAGAAGAGAGGAAGCGGAGAAGGGGGAAGGGAATACGGTCAAGTGAGGAGGTGGAGGGGGGTGAGGACCATGACTTCCTCTCCAGATACAGGGGAGAAAGATGTCAGAGTTGGTAGGAGGGAAGGAGAGAGGGGGTTGGGAAACGGAGGAGGGTGGTTGCTCAGGTTCTGGTGGGATGTTATGTCCTGGCGAATGGAGTCAATTTTGGATATGAAGTAGGTGGCAAAGTCAAGATCAGAAAGTGAAAAAGGGAGTTGAGGTGGGGATGGGCAGAGGAGCAAGTTGACAGATGCAAAGAGGCGCCGGGGGTTTGAGAATTGGAAGGAGATGAGGTTTTTGAAGTAAGATTGTTTAGAGAGGGTAAGGGCAGCAAAGTAGGATGAGAGCATAAATTTGTATTGGAGGAAGTCGGCCTTAGAGCGTGATATCCTACACTGTTGCTCAGCGGTACGTGAGCATTTTTGCAGATATCTGGTGCATTGAGGTGTCGATCTGCGAGGGTGAATAGTGGTTGCTGGGATGACAGTCAAGAGCAGAGGTAAGAGATGCATTGTATAGGGAAGTAGCTTGTTCAGGGCAAGAAAGAGAGAGAATAGGAAAGAGCAGCGAGTCGAACAGGGAAGATAGAGAAGTGGTGTCAATAGCCTCAATGTTACGCTTGATGTGATGGTAGTCTTAGGTGGTAAAGATGGAGAAGCAGATAGAGATAGGTTAAAAGTGAGCAGGTGATGGTCAGAGAGGGGGAACAGGGAGTTGGAGAAATCAGAAAGATCACAGCGGTGAGTGAAGACCAGATCCAGTGAGCTTCCACTCACATCGGAGGGGGAGGAGGTCCGCTGGGAGAGACCAAGAGAAGAAGTGAGGTTAAGGAGTTTAGAAGCAGGTGATTTTGTTGGGTTATCTATAGGGATATTGAAATCACCTAGGATAATGGAGGGAATGTCAGAAGAGAGGAAATAAGGAAGCCAGGAAGCAAAGTTGTCAAGGAATTTGGAGGGCATGCCAGGAGGGCGGTAAATGACAGCTACTCGAAGATGAACAGGTTGGAAGAGGCGTATGGCATGGACCTCAAATGTAGAGAATGTAAGGGATGGTTCTGGTGGTATGAGTAGCTAGAGGGTAGTAGGAGCCCAACACAACCATCGTGGCGACCCCCAGGTAGGGGGGTGTTGAGAATGTGAGACCCCCAGCAGAGAGAGCAGCGGGAGAAACTGTGTCAGAGGGGGTAATCCAAGTTTCAGTGATGGCTAGGAGATGCAGGGAAATTTGAGATGAAAAGGTCATGGGTGGGGACCAATTTATTACAGACAGATCTGGCATTCTGGAGGGCACAGGAGGGAGGGAGAGAGTCTAAGGGAGTGATGTGAATGAGATTATCAGGGTTGCTGTAGCAATGAGGTGAGATGGATTTAGAAGACAGGGATACAGAGGATGTAGTGAGGGTGCTGGCTCCTGTTGGTGTCTCCCTCCCTCTGTAGATTCTCCAGAAGGGTCAGGCTCACAATAAAATGAGGTCTGCTCATTCTGGGAATAACCAGCCCTAGTACCAGTAGCAATATGGTTGTTCTCCACATCCCAGGGTGGGATGTGTCACATACCGATCCTATCTTACTCAAGTACATCTCCTCTATACAGTCTTCATATAACCTCATATTTTGTCTGTATTCACTCCACATCCTCCTGATCCCTGGCCAATACTGTTGTGTGACTATGCAGGGTATTCAGTAGCAGGGCCTTTTTTTCGCCTAGGTGAAACATTCGGCAGGAGCAAATAATATGTGGATCTTGAGGCATTTTTTGCCAATGCCTTTTCACTAAAAAAAAAAGTGAAAAGGTATTGGCGAAAATACCTTAAAATGGAAGAAAATGGACCGCAATTGAATACGCAGGGGGTAAATTTTATAGCTCCGAAATTGCTGGAGATAACTGAATACCCCCCTACATCATCCAGCCCTTTGCAATCTG
The DNA here is from genome assembly GCF_028390025.1 of Pseudophryne corroboree. Classification (NCBI taxonomy): domain Eukaryota; kingdom Metazoa; phylum Chordata; class Amphibia; order Anura; family Myobatrachidae; genus Pseudophryne; species Pseudophryne corroboree. The sequence goes on from NC_086449.1 coordinate 404,881,412, forward strand.
GCTAAACCATTTTGAACACCTGTCCTTGTGTATCAATTCTTACTCTCCCTATAGATTGTTAGCTTGCAAGCAGGGTCTTCCTACCTCTATGCCTGTTATTGCCTGGTTACATGCTGCGCTGTATAAGAAACTGTTAATAAAGTAAATAAATAGTATATGGGTGGGAGGGTATTTCATGGCTTTTCACCCCTATAATGATGCCGGCAAGCATTATGGCATCACTATTTGCAAGAGGACTGTCTCCTCTTTCAAATGATGCAGCCCATTAGCAGTTATTTCCTGGTGATCACAACATGATATCACCCAGCCCTATGTAACAATGACATATTCTTTAGATGAGGGAAGGCACAGTGTGTCCTGTCTCTCCCATACTGACCCGTATACACACTTGGGAGCATGGTTGTTTGGAAGAGAAGAGTCCCCTGCTCCTGAGTGAAATAGGCGGTCTCAGATAGCTTCATATTGTGATTCCTGCCAGGTCCGCCATCAGGAGGGTGCTCCAGGCACAGTAGTCCCGGGCCCGGCCTCTCTAACAGAGAGTTTGTGCTTAAGCGCCATCGCTACTGGGGGCAGTTTGTGTGTAAGCGGCACCGCTACTGGGGGGGCATTGTGTATAAGCAGCACTGGTACTGGGGACATTAATATGGTGTGAGGGGCATTAATATGGTGTTGCTCCGTATGTGCACAGGATTTTTTTTTTAAATATATATGTATTCATTTATTTTTTTACTTTTTATATATAGATTTTTTTGGGGATGGGGGCTCCCTCTTCTGTCAGTCCTGGGCTCCACAATTTCGGATGGCAGCCCAGCATGCTGTGTCATCAGAGCCTCGGGAACCAATTTACAATGCCCAGAATCTAGGCTTTGTATAGTAGGGGCCAGTGGCGGCTCCAGATGTGGGGCTGCAGCACAGTCCAAAATTCAAATAGAGGAGCCACACCAACTGCCCCCTCCCCTCCCAAATGCTGCCAAACATTGCTGGGCCAGACTTCCCGGCAGTAGGTGTGGCTCTCCTATTTGAATTTTGGACTGCGCTGCAGCCCCGCATATGGAGCCGTCACTGGTAGGACCAATTATGATCATGACACCACACGCCGACACCACACACCTGCCTGCACTATGGCCCCACCCAGACTTCTACATCTATGGTTATGAGGCTCCTTGAAATTAAAAACAAAGGAGTTTGTAAAAGGTTTGTAAAAATCATAATCAATATGCTACAAAAAAATAATAATCATATTTTAATATAAAACAAAAGTAATCATAAATTCTAGAGTTTACCTAAAGGGCCTGATTCTTAGCAGCAAAGTAATGTAATGTAACTTTGTGCCTTGGTAAAACCAGGGCCCTCATTCCGAGTTGATCGGTCGCAAGGCGAATTTAGCAGAGTTACACACGCTAAGCCGCCGCCTACTGGGAGTGAATCTTAGCTTCTTAAAATTGCGACCGATGTATTCGCAATAATGCGATTACTAACTACTTAGCAGTTTCAGAGTAGCTCCAGACTTACTCTGCCTGTGCGATCAGTTCAGTGCTTGTCGTTCCTGGTTGACGTCACAAACACACCCAGCGTTCGCCCAGGCACTCCCACCGTTTCCCCGGCCACTCCTGCGTTTTTTCCGGAAACGGTAGCGTTTTCAGCCACACGCCCCTGAAACGCCGTGTTTCCGCCCAGTAACACCCATTTCCTGTCAATCACATTACGATCGCCGGAGCGAAGAAAAAGCCGTGAGTAAAATTACTTTCTTCATAGTAAAGTTACTTGGCGCAGTCGCAGTGCGAACATTGCGCATGCGTACTAAGCGGATTTTCACTGCGATGCGATGAAAAATACCGAGCGAACAACTCGGAATGAGGGCCCATGTTGCACTACAGGTGGGGCAGATTTCAAACATGCAGAGAGATTTAGATTTTACAGGGGCATCTGTAAACTCAAATTTTCTGAGCTGTATTTGTACCTTTTACTTTTTGCTACATGGTTGTCTAGGTGCAAAAGCACTTGCTTTTCTTTGCTTTGATCCCAAAAAAGAACTATAACTAAAATGTCTAAGTAGATGTACCTGGTTAAGGAACATAGGGGTCTATTTACTAAGCCCTGCATGGAGATAAAATTGCTGGAGATAAAGTACCAGCCAATCGGCTCCCAACTGTCATTTTTCAAACACAGCCTGGGATATAGCAGTTAGGAGCCGATTGGCTGGTACTTTATATCCAGCAACTTTATCTCCATCCAAGGCTTAGTACATAGCCCCCTAAGGGGGTTCCCCATTAGGTCACATCTTGCGCGTGCGGGGGATGGCACTGGCTGCGAATGCCTCTACCTGATTGATAAGTAGAGGAGTTCGTGGGGCGTGCAGGGGCGGCAGCGTTTTTTGGGGTGGCTGCGTGACGTCCGATGGTCAAAATGGCTGCGGGCCAGCTGCCTTTAGCAGCCAGGCAGGGGGTCATCCACAGTTGCTGGGACCGCAATTAAGCGGTCGCAGCTGCTGGTGAGCATGCTGGGCGGCCTTGCCCTGCGATGGGCAACCCCCAGCATGCGAAAAATGGATTGCAGATTCTGCTTTTTAGCAGAATCTGCAATCCAAACGGAACAACCTCCTATTATATCATTAAAATGAAAATGTCGCCACCTAGAGGACAAAGATATTTCTGAAACAAGTCTTCAAAATATCTGAAGTCACTGGATTGTATCATTTTAAGACAAAGAATTAGTCAATAATCAGTCAATAAATATCAGTCCATACCCTCCAACATCACCCGCCCCACTAGGTACAAAATGCTCTGTTTCTGGACTTCCCTCTTAATTTATTATTGCCATCACCTGTGAAGAAACAGCTTTCTTATCATTTAACTAGTTCAACACAGGTGATGGAAATCGTAAATTAAGAGGGAAGTCCAGAAACAGAACATTTTGTACCTAGTGGGGCGGGTCATGTTGAAGGGTCTGTCAGTCAATAAATATCATTTTTTGTTATCTGTTAAATAAGTGAGACAGGGGCTAAATCTACTAAGCAGCAACTTGCAAAAGCCACCAACAGTTTGGGGGTTTAAGAAGGAAAGTTAAAACGGCAATATTATTCATAGATACACAGCGTGTTTTGAAACAGCGTTGCCATGTTAAATCTCTTTCTTAAACATGCCAAGAAGCAGCTTCGTACATTTATCCCATTGTATGCATTAACCAGAGCCATTTCTAGGAGCTGGCGAGCCATGCAGTCACACGGGACATCCACAGCCGCAGCAGAGGACAAACTAATTGCCTACCCCTATAATACTAAGGACGCATCTGTCACCAGGGCAGACCCACCCCCACTCTCAGTGGGAATCTGCCTGGAAGATCTCTGCCACAATGGAGATAGGAGACCGATTTAAGCCGCAGGCTGATAACAAGTGTGCAGAATTCAAAGTGTGAATATTCTAAGTAGAGATGAGCGGGTTCGGTTTTACTCGGATTTACCTGAATCTCCTTATTGGTTATCGGACGTCACGTGTTTTGGTTAGCCAATAAGAAAAATCCAGAAAATAAAAAATGGCGATAATGCTGGCGTAAAGAACCGAGTAAATCCGAACCCGCTCATCTCTAATTCTAAGTAATGTGGAACAACTGTTCCCATCAGATACTAATGCATTTATGCATTTGTCTCAATAAGCACTGCTTTGAATAGTAAGCGGATGTTAGGTTGACCACACCAAGGTCGACAGTAAATAGGTCGACCACTATTGCTGGGCGACATGCATTAGGTCGACATGACAATGGTTGACACCGAATAAGGGCAACATGAGTTTTTTTTACATTTTTTTTTTTTCAGTTTAACGTTTTCTTTTTCATACTTTTTTTTAACTTTTCATACTTTGCCATCCATGTGGTTTAAGATTGGGAATAGCAACCTATGCCGACCGCAGCGAGGCACATTGCTCGAAGCATGGCAAGCAAAGCGGTGCACTAATTGGGGTTCCTGGTCATTTTACGAAGTAAACGACACTAAAAAAGGTAAAAAAAAAAAACCTATACAATGCCAACCTTTTTAGGGTCGAATCAGTGAGCAAGGAGCAACACCCGCTTTAAATGGCTTACTGCAATCTTATGTAATGTGGAACAACTGCTCCCATCAGATAGTAATGTCACATTTGTCTCCAAAAGCATTTGCCTTACTGGTAACCTGCGTAAATTAACCATAGTTTATGTACAGTGTATCCGGAAAGAATTCACAGCGCTTCACTTTTTCCACATTTTGTTATGAAACAGCCTTATTCCAAAATGGAATACATTAATTTTGTGCCTCAAAATTCTACACGCAATACCCCATAATGACAACGCTAACAAAGTTTTTTGGAGATTTTTGCTAATTTATTTAAAATAAAAAACAAAGAAACATACATGTACATAAGTATTCACAGCCTTTGCCATGAAGCTCAAAATTGAGCTCAGGTGCATCCTGTTTCCACTGATCATCCTTGAGCTGTTCCTACAGTATAATTGGAGTCCACCTGTGGTAAATTCAGTTGATTGGACACAGGGCTGGTGTAAGGTTTGTTAGTACCCTAGGCAAAACTTCGACCTACTAAAATTGATAGACAGAACAGATGCACCCCATCATGAACAATCTATCACACTGTATAAATTCAAAGCCAAGGTACAGTATGGATATCCCTGAAACATGATCTGCCTCCTACTGTATATAAGGGAAGGTAACATGATATCAGAAGACCAGTGTCTTTTGAGAATTGAAGGAACTGGGGCAGTACTGTGATATATACATACTCCTAGCAGTCTTAGGTGAAACTCTTTCTGTAGGTCTAAAATAAATAACACTGGGTTACAGTATAGGGATGTGCAGCAGTTGGGGAAGCATTGCACCATCTAAAACCAATTAATATTAACTGAGGGCCCGGACTGTACGTATGCCATTGCCTCCCATGCAGGACACCAGTAGTGACAGCAGGTACCAGGCACACGCACACACAGCATGCCAGGATGACAGCATTACACAGCCTCAGCAGTGCCCCCACCAGGCCAGGCTCCAGCCACAGGGGAGGATGCACTCGGTGTCACCAGTGCTGTCACAATCACACTCTCATATGGTGCTGCTGTTAGCAGGTGTCCTGTTTGTTGCCCATGCTTCCACAAAGAGTTGCAGGGATGGACAAGCCTGATGAAGCTGTGACACAGGACCTGGGCACATGAAGGGTGAGGGGGTGACATAGGACATGAGGGGGAAGGGAAGGAGGGACACAGGACCTGGGGACACGAGAGGAGGTGACAAGGGAACTGGTCACATGAGGTGGTGACATTAGACATAAGTGGGGGCAGGCAAAGGAAAGACGCAGGACCTGGGGACATGAGGATGGGGAGTGAAAAAAGACATGAGGGGGAGGAGAGACACAGGACCTGGGGACATGATAGGGGGGGTGGAGAGGGGGAGGAGGGACACATGACCTTGGCACATGAGGGGGAAGGTGGTGACATGGGGGGGTGGAGAGGGGGAGTTGGGAAACAGGACCCAGACACATGAGGGGGGAGGAGGTTTCACGGGTCATGGGGGCATGAGAGGGGGAAGAGGGACACAGGACCTGGGGACATGAGGGGGGAGGTGACACGGGACCTGGGGAAACAGGAACGAAGGGGGGATACAGGATTCTGCACTGCGCCAGTGGTCCAGGGTGCTGTACAGGGAGGGGAGGGGGGGGGGTCTTTCCTCACCTCGGACTAGTTTCTCCTCACCCACCAGGCAGCTCTGGCTCTTATCCAGCACTGTGTAGGTGGCTCTGGTCATGGTGGTTTGGCCATGTTTCTTTGGCAGTAACCGGTAAGAACTTAGCAAGCTACAAGCAACACTCCTCTCCGGGAGCTAACAGGTACAGCTTCTGTGCATGCACAATGTCACCATGACGCTCTGTCCTCCTGCCTGTGAGACTGACAGCACTACATCCTCTATCCCTGGTGCTGATCTCTATGGCTGGGAGTAATTTGTGGCTGACTCCCTGAGCAGCTGTCTGGTCACAAACACTGCTCTGCATTATGCCCGCCAATAGAACCCTGGTCTTTCTTTCAGAGACATCTTTACATTTTTATTTTGGGCAGCCTCAGCAGTCCGCCCACTCAGGTCCTGGCGGCCATAGGCAGCTGCCTAAAGCTGCATAGTGGAAGCGCCAGCCCTGATTGGACATGATTTGGAAAGGCACACACCTGTCTATATAAGGTCCCACACTTGACAGTGCATGTCTGAGCACAAACCAAGCATGAAGTCAAAGGAATTGTATGTAGACCTCCGAGACAGGATTGTCTCAAGGCACAAATCTTGGTATGGGTACAGAAAAAATAGGATTTTAAATACCTACCGGTAAATCCTTTTCTCGTAATCCGTAGGGGATACTGGAAATCCATTTAGTACCATGGGGTATATAGACAGGTCCACTAGGAGCCTTGGGCACTTTAAGAAATTGATAGTGTGCGCTGGCTCCGCCCTCTATGCTCCTCCTAACAGACTCAGTCTAGGAAACTGTGCCCGAGGAGACGGACATACTTTGAGATAAGGATAGATAAAGAAAGTGGTGAGATTTCGAACCAGCACACACAGAACAAGAGGAAAGCAATGCTAACCAAACTTGAAACAGGAACAGCAACAGCTGAACAAACCAAAATACTTAACTAAGTAACAGTGCAGGAAGAACGAAGCCCCGGGTGGGCGCCCAGTATCCCCTACGGACTACGAGAAAAGGATGTACCGTATTGTAATTAAAATCCTAGTTTCTCTTACGTCCTAAGGGATACTGGGAACCATTTAGTACCATGGGGAAGTACCAAAGCTCCCAAACCGGGTGGGAGAGTGCTGCGGTTCCTGCAGAACTGATTGACCAAACTGAAGGTCCTCAGAGGCCAGAGGCCGAACTTAGCAAATGTGTTTGAACCTGACCAAGTAGCTGATCGGAAGAGCTGTAAAGCTGAGACACCCCGGGCAGCCGCCCAAGAGGAACCCACCGATCTAGTAGAGTGGGCCTGTACAGATTTTGGAACCGGCAAACCTGCCATGGAATAAGCATGTTGGATAGTGAGCCTGATCCAGCGTGCAATGGACTGCTTCGAAGCAGGACACCCAATTTTATTGGGATCATAGAGAACGAACAGGAAGTCCGATTTCCTGTGACGAGCTGTTCTCTTTACATACACCTTCAAAGCCCTCACAACATCCAAAGACCTTGAAGTAGCAGAGGTGTCCGTAACAACCGGAACCACAATAGGTTGTTTAATGTGAAATGCGGACACCACCTTAGGAAGAAATTGCTGACAAGTCCTGAGTTCAGCTCTGTCCTCCTGGAAAATTAAGTAGGGGTTCTTGTAAGACAACGCCACCAGCTCTGACATACGTCTTGCCGAATCCAAGGCCAGCAGTGTGATGGTGGTCCACGTAAGGTACTTTACGTCAGCCTCTTGTAACGGTTCAAACCAGTCAGATTGGAGGTACTGTAACACCAAATTGAGATCCCAAAGTGCCGTGGGAGGCACAAAGGAAGGATGGATGTGCAGAACACCTTTCAAGAATGTCTGGACCTCAGGGAGAGAAGCCAATTGTTTCTGAAAGTAAATAGACAAGGCCGAAATCTGGACTTTAATGGAGCCTAGACGTAGGCCCACATCCACTCCCGACTGCAGAAAAAGCAGGAAACGTCCCAGATGAAATTCCACTGAAGAATATTGTCTGCTTTCACACCAAGAGACATATTTTTTCCATATACGGTGGTAATGTTTAGACGTTACCCCATTCCTGGCTTGGATCATAGTCGGGATGACCTTGAATCCCTATCCTGGCTAGAATCAGCCGTTCAACTTCCATGCCGTTAAACGTAGCCGCGGTAAGTCTTGATAGACGAACGAGCCCTGCAGAAGATCCTCGCGAAGAGGTAGAGGCCACGGATCTTAGATCAGCATCTCAAGAAGATCTGCGTACCAGGCCCTTGGAGGCCAGTCCAGAGCAATGAGGATTGCTTGAACCTTTTCCCTTTTTATTCTGTTTAGAATCCTTGGGGTAGACCCACGGAGTTGTCAGAGCGTCCACCACCACTGCTTGTGGGTCTCTCGACCTGGAACAATACCGCTTGAGCTTCTTGTTGAGTCGAGAGGCCATCATGTCGATCTGTGGATATCCCCACTGACATGCCAAGCACCTGAACACTTCCTGGTGAAGGCCCACTCCCCCGGGTGCAGGTCGTGTCTGCTGAGGAAGTCTGCTTCCCATTTGTCTACTCCCGGAATGAAGACCACCGAAAATGCCACGGCATGTTTTTCCGACCAGAGGAGAATTCTTGACACCTCTGACATTGCGGCTCTGCTTTTCATTTCTCCCTGTCGGTTTCTGTACGTTACCGCCGTCACATTGTCCGACTGGACTTGAATGGCCTGATTCCGTAGTAGACATGAGGCCTGCAGAAGGGTGTTGTAGATAGCCCTGAGTACCAGGATGTTTATTGGAAGGATGACTTCCTGACTTGACCATCTTCCCTGAAACTGCACCCCCTGGGTAACTGCTCCCCAACCTCTGAGGCTTGCGTCTGTGGTTAGCAGAATCCAATTCTGAATCCCGAACTTCCGACCCTCGACAAGGTGAGAAGTTTGTAGCCACCACAGAAGGGATATCCTGGCTCTTGGCGACAGAAGGATCGTCTGGTGCATGTGAAGATGCGATCCAGACCATTTGTCCAATAGATCTAGTTGGAAGGGCCTCACATGAAACCTTCTGTACTGAAGCGCCACCATTTTCCCCAGAAGGCGAATGCACAGATGCACCGAGATCCGGGTTGGCTTCAGGACCTAAACCATCGACTGGTTTTACCACAGCATTTTCCAAGTGAAGGAACACTCTCTGAGACTCTGGGGGTCATTCCGAGTTGATCGCTCGCTAGCTATTTTTTGCAGTGCAGCGATCAGATAGTCGCCGCCTGGGGGCAGTGCATTTTCGCTTTGCAAGTGTGCAAACGTTTTTGCAGCCGAGCGGTACAAAAAAAGTTTTTTGCAGTTTCTGAGTAGCTCTGGATTTAATCAGCCGCTGCGATCACTTCAGTCTTTATGGTCCCGGAATTGACATCAGACACCCACCCTGCAAACGCTTGGACACGCCTGTGTGACAGTCCTGCAGTGCAAACCTTTGATAAGCCTGATGAGGTGGCCAGATCGGAATGCGAAGGTACGCATCCTTGATATCCAGAGACACTAGGAATTCCCCCTCCTCCAGACCTGAGATCACCGCTCTCAGAGACTCCATCTTGAATTTGAACACTCGTAAGTACAGGTTCAACGATTTGAGGTTCAGAATCGGCCTCACTGAACCGTCCGGTTTCGGTACTAATACAAGTTGGAATAGTACCCCTTGTTTTGCAGATGAGGTGGAACTGGAACAATGAGCAAAAGTAAACAATGAGGTGCCTCTGTGCGCTAATAAGGAGCAGCCTATGGCAGTATCTTGAAGGGGAATCACAACCAATCCCCCCCAAAAAATAGCAATATAACGACAATACAAGATACAGCGCCTGGGCGCTCACAGTGGAACACTTCCCTTGATGTCAAAGGTTGGAAGCGTCTTGAAATTTCTTTCTTCTGGATTGTTCATGGGAAATTCTTGTGCATGTAAAGAAAGAGACAAATATACACGCACTCTTCGTGTATTACTTCCAAACACTGAGGAATATCACTCCCCCTTCCCATAAAACACGTTTATCCAATCGGTGAAGTGTTGGGGGAACTCCCCCTTCCAATTCACTTACACAAGTCGAAAATAAATCAGCATATCATAAAACAATGTGATGATGTACGTCCTGTTTAGGCATTCAATTCAACAGGGGACACTCCCCTTCCCAATACACTTACACAGATATGAAAATCAAGAGGCATTCATAATCATGAAAATCCCAGATGAACTACACCGTCACCAAATGGAGAAGGGGGTAACCCCGGCATCCTTCTCCATTTGGTGACGGTGTAGTTCATCTGGGATTTTCATGATTATGAATGCCTCTTGATTTTCATATCTGTGTAAGTGTATTGGGAAGGGGAGTGTCCCCTGTTGAATTGAATGCCTAAACAGGACGTACATCATCACATTGTTTTATGATATGCTGATTTATTTTCGACTTGTGTAAGTGAATTGGAAGGGGGAGTTCCCCCAACACTTCACCGATTGGATAAACGTGTTTTATGGGAAGGGGGAGTGATATTCCTCAGTGTTTGGAAGTAATACACGAAGAGTGCGTGTATATTTGTCTCTTTCTTTACATGCACAAGAATTTCCCATGAACAATCCAGAAGAAAGAAATTTCAAGACGCTTCCAACCTTTGACATCAAGGGAAGTGTTCCACTGTGAGCGCCCAGGCGCTGTATCTTGTATTGTCGTTATATGGAACTGGAACAATGACCTGAGTCTGTACCAGTTTTTGAAAGGCGTCCTGTAAAGTTATACTTGCCTCTTGTGAAACTGATAAGCCTGATTTGAAGAATCTGTGAGGTGGGAGCTCTTGGCTTGCCCCTAAATTTGGCAGTCCGAAAGGACTGTAAATTGGGTCCTGAGTAGGCCTTCCTAGCTGGGAGAGCTGCAGAAGGAAGGTATGTGGACTTACCCGCAGTAGCTTTAGAGATCCAATTGTCTAGTTCATCTCCTAATAAGGCCTCGCCTGTGAAAGGTAGGCCTTCCACGCCTTTCCTGGAGTCCGCATCCGCAGTCCACTGGCATAGCCATAGCCCCTGCGTGCAGGCACTGTCATAGCTCTAGCGCGTGCATTAAGCAAGCCTATTTCTTTTATGGCTTCCACCATAAAGTTCACAGAGTCCTGTATACGTTGCAGGAGCAAAACAATCTCCCATTGAGGTAAGGTATCTAACCCCTCAATTAGGTTACCCAACCATTTAGCAATGGCTCGCGTAATCCACCCACATGCTATAGTGGGTCTCTGGGCCACCCCCGCGGCTGTATATAAAGATTTGAGCGTAGTCTCAATTTTGCGGTCAGCCACGTCTTTCAGGGAAGCTGCACCCGGGAAAGGCAATACTATTTTCCGTGAGAGCCTGGACATTGGTGCATCCACTATTGGTGGATTTTCCCATTTTTTCCTATCCTCAGGAGGAAAAGGAAGGGATGATAACCATTTAGGGATTTGAAATTTCCTATCAGGATTAACCCATAGTTCTCCAAACAGGGTATTTAATTACTTTGACAAAGGAAAAGTGGCTGAGGATTTCTTTTTTATATTAAAATAAGATTCCTCACTCTCCTCTGTCACCTTTATCAGGGATATTCAGAACTTCTCTGATAGCTTCTATAAGAGCCTCTATTCCCTGTGACAGAGTACCCTCCCCCACCTCTGAGTCCACCTCTCCCTCCTCTATGTCTGACCCTTCATCATCCGAGCAGAGGAGTAACTAGGGTAGGGCGAGTGGGGTACATGCCCTGGGCGCATTGGCAGGCCCAGGAGAGAGGGGCGCCACCGGCGGCCAGGGCATCATGCCCCACCCATCCCCATCACGCCGAAATGTGAGGGGAGGAGAGCACAGCGTCTCTCCCTCCCCTCACCACTGCTGCCAGCAGAGCTGCGTGTGTCCGGTCTCCGGCGGCGTTAGCCAATCAGAGCTTGCGGACCGGCTCCTGATTGGCTCCCGGTCCGCGAGCTCTGATTAGCTAGCGAACCGGCGCCACACAGCCGCCGGAGACCTGGAGCGGTGAGGGGAAGGAAAGGTACTGCGCTGCGCTCTCCTCCCCTCACATATCAACACAAGTGGTGAGTGACCGGGGGGGGGGGGGGAGGGGGGTGTGCACAGTGGGGCATGTAACTGGCACGGTGGGGCATGTATCTGGCACAGTGGGGCATGTATCTGGCACAGTGGGGCATGTAACTGGCACAGTGGGGCATGTTTCTGGCACAGTGGGGCATGTATCTGGCACTGTGGGGCAATGTAACTGGCACTGTGGGACATGTAACTGGCACTGTGGGGCATGTAACTGGCACTGTGGGGCAATGTATCTGGCACTGTGGGGCAATGTACCTGGCACTGTGGGGCATGTAACTGGCACTATGGGGCATGTATCTGGCACTGTGGGGCATGTATCCGGCACTGTGGGGCATTGTATCTGGCACAGTGGGGCAATGTAACTGGCACTGTGGGCCATTTTTAGTGGCCACACCCCTTCTGGTGCGTGGCCACACCCCATCTGGTGTGTGGCCTTTGTTACCGTGTGCACCTTCTTCTTGTTTTTTTTTTTTTTTGGGGGGGGCGCCATTTTCCATCTTGCCCTGGGCTCCGAAAACCCTAGCTACGCCTCTGCATCCGAGTCAGACTGCAGGATATGGGCCAAAGTGCATTTTTGCGGACAAATGGCAGGCGACTAAGACGCTGGGTTGGGTACTGAGTCTCTTTTCATAAAATCAGTCATAGGGGGTCATTCTGAGTTGATCGCTCGCTAGCTATTTTTTGCAGCCATGCAAACGCATAGTCGCCGCCCCCTGGGGAGTATATTTTAGCTTTGCAAGTGCGCGAACGCCTGTGCAGCCGAGCACTACAAACATTTTTGTGAAGTTTCTGAGTAATAATAATAATAATAATAATAATAATAATTTTATTTATATAGCGCTCTTTCTCCAATAGGACTCAAGGCGCTTAACAGATACATAGCATAATATAGTACAGAAAATAATAAAGAACATTTTCATAAAATACAGAAGCATGAAGATACTAAAAGGGTAGGTCTGAATTTACTCAGCTGCTGTGATCACTTCAGCCTGTCCGATCCCGGAATTGACGTCAGACACCCGCCCTGCAAACGCTTGGACACGCCTGCGTTTTTCCAACTACTCCCTGAAAGCGGTCAGTTGACACCCATAAACGCCTTCTTCCTGTCAATCTTCTTGCAATCGGCTGTGCGAATAGCTTCTTCATTAAAACCATCGCCCAGTAATGATCCGCTGTGTACCTGTACAAAGAGCCTGCGTATTGCGATGCATGCACAGTAGTGACCCGATGGCTGCGCTGCGAAAAACGGCAGCATATGATCAGGTCGTAATGACCCCCATAGATTGTCTTAAGTATTGCATCTTTCTCATTCCGAGATTACTTAGTAGAGATTGTGGAAATCATTCCCCTAATGGAGCCCAGCCAAGCTGGTTCTGCCCCACTAGCCTGGGAAGGGACACTACATTGAGTACATACTAGTGAACCCCCTGGGGAAGAGGTACACTGTGTTTTACATTTTACATGAAACACACTCTTTGCTTGACATACTGTAACAATGACAGCACACACACACACGCACGCACGCACGCACAGACACAGGAAAAGTTTAAATGCACAATTAACCTACAAAGAGCCCTTCCAGGGAGAGACAGAGTGAGTATGGAACCAGCACACTGCGCCCTTAACGTTAATGCCAAGCTTAGCCGGGTCACAGACTAAGTACCTAGATTAGGGACTTAGTACACTAATAATCGCTCCCCCCCCTGCTATGACCCCCTGGTACCGCTGAGGTAATCTGGAGTCTCTCCGGAGGAGCTGCGTGTCCCTGTCAGTCAGCGTCTGTCAGCTGCAGAGGGAAAATGGCGCTGGTGAGCTGCTGGATCCACTCTTAGTGAAGCCCCGCCCCTTCAATAGCATGCGGGCTGTATGTGTCTTGTGCATAAAATGGAGACAGACTCCTTTTATGGCTATATTGCCAGTCTGGGTACTGTGTCCACTGTTCAGCGTCTGTGTCCGTACACAGTGGGAGACGCAGTCCACCCTGTTTAGAAGCCGTACATCTCCTTACCCTCATGCTGCCATGATGGTTGGTGACCCACTAACCGGGACGCCGGCTTAGTATTCACCACTCTTCATTCTTCTGGCTCTGTTAGGGGTGGCGGCGTGCTGCGGGAATGTACACGCGCCGTGGTGGGGCTTGCGAATAGTTCCCTCAAGAGCTAGTATCCTCGCAGCAGGGAACGGGACCATTAACCCTGAGAGAGGTTGGGCCGTCCCCCCTTCCAAAGTCCCACGTAGCAGGCAGGCTGGTGCCATCCAGTCCTGCCTATAAATAACAAACACAAAAAATAAATGCAGAAAACTCTTCAGGAGCTTCCAGAGTCATGACCACTTGCTCCAGGCACATTTTCTAAACTGAGTCTAGTAGGAGGGGCAATGAGGGAAGAGCCAGCACACACACTATCAATTTCTTGAAGTGCCCATGGCTCCTAGTGGACCCGTCTATACTCCATGGTACTAAATGGATTCCTAGGAGGTAAGAGAAATATCTGCTGCTTTGAAGGTCCCAATGAGCACAGTGGCCTCCATCATCCGTAAATGGAAGAAGTTTGGAACCACCAGGACCATTCCTAGAGCTGGCCGGGCATCTAAACTGAGCAATCGGGGGAGAAGGGTCCTAGTCAGGGAGGTGACAAAGAACCCAATGGTCACTCTGTCAGAGCTACAGCATTCCTCTGTGGAGGGAGGAAAAACATCCTGTCACACGCCAGAGGCGGCGTTCGCCGCGCTTATCCCTGCGTGTCTGCTGGTATGTGTTGCAGCCTCTGCCTTCGGTGGGCCACGGGCTCCGGCGTCTGGCTGGCGTGGCTCCCGGCGGTTCTCCAGGGAATGGGCGCTGCCATGACACCCGGCATCACGTGGACGGGGGGCAGGTGACGTCATCAGACTGCTCCGCCAATCCAGCGGTGGCGGGAGATTCAAAGTCAGACGCCGGACAGAGCCTCAGCGCCTGAGTATCGTCTTTCCCTGACGTGGATGCCAGCGCTCTTGTTCCCGGCAAGGATCTCTGAAGTTGTACTCCAGTGTCTCCAGCATTTCCAGGTGCCAGTTCGCTGCACCGGTTCCAGTGTATTCAGCGGCCGGTGTATCTCTCTGCGGTCCAGTCACCAGTGCTCCTGGGAATCAGCGTGGGCTGCGGGCCCTAAATCACCGTTCTCAAGTTCTACGAATCATCAGCGTCTTAAACCCCTGCACTTCAGTTCTTCACATCATCAGCGTCTCACTCACCATTCTCAAGTTCTACAAATTAACAGCGTCCTAAACCCCTGCACTTCAGTTCTTCACATCATCAGCGTCTCAGTCACCGTTCTCAAGTTCTACAAATTAACAGCGTCTTAAACCACTGCACTTAACTTCTACAAATCATCAGCGTCCTAAACCTCTGCACTTAAGTTCTTCAAATTACCAGTGTCTCAATCTCCGCTCACAAGTTCTTTAACCATCTGTGTCTTTAACCGTCATTTACAAGTTCTTTAAGTTATCAGTGACTTTTAAACATCACCCACAGTTCCTTCAGTCACCAGCATCTCTACATTGTTCACAAAACCCTTCAATGGGTCTGGACATTCCCTTATAAGTTCCTTTATGATATATGACTTTAAGTTGTTCTTTTCCTACAATAAAGCTCTTCAATATTTCACCAAACCTTACTGTCAGCGTCCTGTATGAGGAAATCCTATATTAGGCCACCCCTGTTCCGGCTCAGTTGTGGTTCCTCTTCCCAACCATCGGAAGAATCCCCGAGTCCACGACACCCTCAGTCTAGGCCAGTGACAGTATACTCAGGCCACATGGACCCGGGGGATCGGGACCCAGAGGCAAGCACCATGCAGGACCTGGTTTCCCGAGTACAGAGTCAGGAAGCAGCACAGAATCAGGTGATGCATTATCTCCAGGAGTTATCTGGCCGGCTGGATCAAATCCAGACTTCTCTGGCTTCAGTGGTTCCGGCTCCAGTTCCAGTATCTGCTCCAGTGGTTGTCTCTAGCAATGTTCCATCCTTGTCTGGAACCAGGTCACGCCTTCAGCTTCCCACTCCTCCTCGTTATAACGGGAATCCAAAGAATTGCCGTGGTTTCCTCAATCAGTGTGAAGTACATTTCGAACTCCTCTCACATAACTTCCCTACTGATCGGTCTAAAGTGGCATACATTATCTCTTTGCTTGAGGGTTCAGCGTTGGAGTGGGTGTCACCGTTGTGGGAGCGGTCAGATCCATTAGTTTCTAGTTATACCAACTTCATCACGTCATTCCGAAGGATCTTTGATGAGCCCGGCAGGACGACCGCTGCCTCTGCTGACTTGCTCCGAGTTCGACAAGGCTCTCGTACTGTGGGACAGTATGTGATTCACTTTCAAACTATAGCTTCAGAACTGTGCTGGAATAATGATGCCCTTCGGGCTGCTTTTTGGAACGGGCTCTCGGATCGTTTAAAGGACGAGTTGATCACTAGAGATCTGCCAGAATCCTTGGAACAGTTGATCTCACTCTGTGTAAAGGTGGATCTTCGCATGCAGGAACGAGGTGGTGAACGTAGTCGGTCAGACCGGTCGAGATTCCGATCTCTTCCATCTAAGCAAACAGTTATTTCAAGTCCAGACGAACCCATGCAGATTAATCGGTCTCGGCTGTCCCCAGAAGAGCGTCAGCGTCGTCGTGAGGGTAGACTCTGCCTCTACTGTGGAGCGGCGGATCATTTCCTCAAGTTTTGCAAGTCTCGTCCGGGAAACGAGCAGTCCTAGCTTGTTCTGGAGAAGTCGAGCTAGGGGTTCTTTCTCAATCTTCTCCGGCAGTGGACTGTTTACTCTCCGTGTCTCTGTTTTCTGAGTCTGAAGTCAAAACTGTTAAGGCACTGTTGGACTCAGGGGCTGCGGGGAATTTTATTTCCCTTTCCTGTGCCCAGAATCTGGGTTTGAAGTTATGGTCGGTCGAACGACCTATTACGATAACTGCTATTAATGGTGCCCAAATTCCAAATGGTCTGATTTCAAGTCGTACTACGCCAATCAAGTTGCAAGTGGGAGCTTTGCATCAAGAACATCTGGAGTTCCTTGTGATTCAGGAGATGCCTCACAATTTCGTTCTTGGTCTTCCCTGGCTCAAGCTTCACAACCCTCACGTCGACTGGAGGTCAACACAGATAATTTCTTGGAGTCCATTTTGTCATTCAAATTGTCTTACTCCTGTCTACCCGCTTCGTGTATCTTCCAAGTCGGACGAAGAGCTTATTCCAGAGGCTTATCGGGAGTTTACAGATGTGTTCTCGGAACAGGCAGCTGATCAGTTACCACCACATAGACCCTGGGACTGTCCTATTGAGCTCATTCCGGGGAAAATGCCACCTCGGGGTCGCACTTATCCTTTATCAGTACCCGAGACTCAAGCTATGTCAGAATATATCAAGTCTAATCTGCAGAAGGGATTCATCCGCCCCTCTACTTCCCCGGCGGGAGCAGGCTTCTTTTTTGTGAAGAAAAAGGACGGAGGCCTGAGGCCATGTATCGACTATCGTGGTCTAAATGAAGTCACCATTAAGAATAAGTATCCTTTGCCGCTCATCACGGAGCTTTTTGATAGAGTTCGCGGAGCTCGAGTCTTCCCCAAGCTCGATTTAAGGGGAGCTTATAACTTGATACGCATCTGACAAGGGGACGAATGGAAGACGGCCTTCAATACTAGGGACGGGCATTATGAGTACTTGGTAATGCCGTTCGGCCTCAGCAACGCCCCCGCCGTCTTCCAGGGATTCATTAATTAAATCTTTCGGGATATGTTATACCTGAATGTAGTGGTATATTTGGATGACATCCTGATATTTTCGAAGAATCGCACCGAGTACAAGTTAAGGAGGTACTTCTTCGGTTGCGAGAGAACCATCTATACGGCAAGATTTCCAAGTGCACCTTTGAGGTTCCCTCTATTCCATTTTTGGGTTACATTATTTCAGGCACGGAGTTGCGTATGGATCCGGAGAAACTTTCTGCTATTCGGGACTGGACTCCGCCTCTTTCCTTGAAGGCGGTGCAACGATTTCTAGGGTTTGCAAATTACTACCGGAAATTCATAAGGGGTTTCTCTACTGTTGTGGCGCCTATTACTGCCCTAACCAAGAAGGGGGCTGACCCAAGCCATTGGTCTTCTGAAGCTGTAGCAGCATTCGCTCAGTTGAAGGCAGCCTTTATGACCGCTCCGGTACTTCAACAACCAGACTTTTTAAAACCATTCTTTCTGGAGGTTGATGCTTCTACGGTAGGCATTGGTGCCATACTTTCGCAGTACGCTCCAGATGGGAATTACATCCATGTGATTTCCATTCTCGCAAGTTCTCTCCTGCTGAACTAAATTACACCATTGGAGACAAAGAGCTGTTGGCAATAAAATCTGTCTTGGAAGAATGGAGATATCTTTTGGAAGGTGCTAAACACCTAATTACGATTTTCACGGATCACAAGAATTTGCTGTATCTCAAGACGGCCCGGTGCTTGAATCCCCGTCAAGCAAGATGGGCGCTCTTCTTTGCCCAATTTTCGTTTGTCATTAAGTACCGGACTGGAACTCTTAACACCAAGGCGGATGCCCTATCCCGTTCCTTAATGGCTTCGGATGAGGAGAATTCCGTTGAAAAAGCTTTGATTCTCAGTCCAGTTTCTATTTCAGCGGCTCCCACCGCGTTGGGTCCTCCTCCTGGAAGAATGTCTGTGCCAGCTAAATTTCGACCAAGATTGTTGCAGTGGGCTCACATTTCCAAGTTTTCTGGCCATCCTAGAGTTCAAAAGATGTGGGAATTTCTACGAAGATCCTACTGGTGGGACACTATGAAGAAGGACGTCCAAGAGTATGTCAACTCGTGTCCTCAATGTGCTCAGCACAAATTCTTCGTCTGCCTCCTGCAGGGTTGTTGCACTTATTGTCCATTCCTAAGAGGCCTTGGACTCATATCTCTATGGACTTTGTTACTGAACTGCCTCTCTCTAAGGGTCATAACACCGTCTGGGTGATTATCGACCGATTCTCTAAGATGGCACATTTTGTTCCGTTGACCGGGTTACCATCAGCTTCTAAGTTGGCTTTTTTATTTATTCTGGGAACACTTCCGCCTGCACGGGTTACCTCTGGAAATAGTTTCTGACCGAGGGGTACAGTTTACGGCAAGATTTTGGAGAGCCCTCTGTACGGCCTTACAAATAAAACTCAAGTTTTCATCCGCTTACCATCCACAAACCAATGGGCAAACTGAACACGTCAATCAAGATTTAGAGACTTTTCTCCGTGTTTACCTCTCCCCCTCGCAAGATAATTGGGTGGAGTTGTTGCCCTGGGCCGAGTTCGCCCATAATCATCTATATCACTCTTCGACTGGTGAATCTCCATTTTTCATTAATTATGGATTTCATCCCCAAGTTCCAGAATTACCCATTTGTCCTCCGGAAGAAGTTCCTGCTGCAGCCTCTACTCTCCGGCACTTCAGTCAAATCTGGAGTCGAGTTCATGCCAACCTCAAGAGAGTTTCTGGCCGCTACAAGTTCTTTGCGGATAGGAAGCGACGGGCAGCTCCTCAATACAAGGTTGGTGACAGGGTATGGCTCTCTACCCGCAATCTCCGTTTGAAGGTGCCCACTATGAAGTTCGCTCCAAGGTTCATTGGTCCTTATCCCGTGTTACAAGTCCTGAATCCGGTTGTTTGCAAATTGGGATTGCCTTCCCATCTCCGGATACCAAATTCCTTCCATGTCTCTCTTCTTCGCCCTCTTGTTTTGAACCGGTTTCATTCCAAGTCCCCAAGACCAACCTCTGCAGAGGCTGAAGAGGGTACGGACTTTGAAATCAAAGCTATTCTTGATTCTCGCTATCTTCACAAGAATCTACAGTATTTGGTGGAATGGAAAGGTTTTGGCCCCGAGGAAAGGAGCTGGGTCAAAGCTACTGAAGTTACGGCTCCCCGACTGGTGCGGATTTTCCATTCCAGACATCCAACAAAACCTGGAAAGTGTCCAGGGGCCACTCCTGGAGGAGGGGGTACTGTCACACGCCAGAGGCGGCGTTCGTCGCGCTTACCCCTGCATGTCTGCTGGTCTGTGTTGCGGCCTCTGCCTTCGGTGGGCCACGGGCTCCGGCGTCTGGCTGGCGTGGCTCCCGGCGGTTCTCCAGGGCATGGGCGCCGCCATGACACCCAGCATCACGTGGACGGGGGGCAGGTGACGTCATCAGACTGCTCCGCCAATCCAGCGGTGGCGGGAGATTCAAAGTCAGACGCCGGACAGAGGCTCAGCGCCTGAGTATCGTCTTTCCCTGACGTGGATGCCAGCGCTCTTGTTCCCGGCAAGGATCTCTGAAGTTGTACTCCAGTGTCTCCGGCATTTCCAGGTGCCAGTTCGCTGCACCGGTTCCAGTGTATTCAGCGGCCGGTGTATCTCTCTGCGGTCCAGTCACCAGTGCTCCTGGGAATCAGCGCGGGCTGCGGGCCCTAAATCACCGTTCTCAAGTTCTACGAATCATCAGCGTCTTAAACCCCTGCACTTTCTGTTCTTCACATCATCAGCGTCTCACTCACCGTTCTCAAGTTCTACAAATTAACAGCGTCTTATACCCCTGCACTTCAGTTCTTCACATCATCAGCGTCTCAGTCACAGTTCTCAAGTTCTACAAATTAACAGCGTCTTAAACCCCTGCACTTCAGTTCTTCACATCATCAGCGTCTCAGTCACCGTTCTCAATTTCTACAAATTAACAGCGTCTTAAACCACTGCACTTAACTTCTACAATACATCAGCGTCCTAAACCCCTGCACTTCAGTTCTTCACATCATCAGCGTCTCAGTCACCGTTCTCAAGTTCTACAAATTAACAGCGTCTTAAACCACTGCACTTAACTTCTACAAATCATCAGCGTCCTAAACCTCTGCACTTAAGTTCTTCAAATTACCAGTGTCTCAATCTCCGCTCACAAGTTCTTTAACCATCTCTGTCTTTAACCGTCATTTACAAGTTCTTTAAGTTATCAGTGACTTTTAAACATCACCCATAGTTCCTTCAGTCACCAGCATCTCTACATTGTTCACAAAACCCTTCAATGGGTCTGGACATTCCCTTATAAGTTCCTTTATGATATATGACTTTAAGTTGTTCTTTTCCTACAATAAAGCTCTTCAATATTTCACCAAACCTTACTGTCAGCGTCCTGTATGAGGAAATCCTATATTAGGCCACCCCTGTTCCGGCTCAGTTGTGGTTCCTCTTCCCAACCATCGGAAGAATCCCCGAGTCCACGACACCCTCAGTCTAGGCCAGTGACACATCCAGAAAGACAACCATCTCTGCAGAAATCCACCAATCAGGCCTGTATGGTAGAGTGGCCAGACGGAAGCCACTCCTTAGTGAAAAGCACATGGCAGCCCACCTGGAGTTTGCCAAAATGCCCCTGAAGGACTCTCAGACCATGATAAACAAAATTCTCTGGTCTGATGAGACAAAGATTGAACTCTCTGGCGTGAATGCCAGGCGTCATGTTTGGAGGAAACCAGGCACCGCTCATCACCAAACCAATACCATCCCTGCAGTGAAGCATGGTGGTGGCAGCATCATGCTGTGGGGATGTTTTTCAGCAGCAGGAGCTGGGAGACTAGTCAGGATAGAGGGAAAGATGAATGCAGCAATGTACAGAGGCATCCTGGATGAAAACCTGCTCCAGAGTGCACTTGACCTCAGACTGGGGCAATGGTTCATCTTTAGCAGGACAAAGACCCTAAGCATACAGACAAAATATCAAAGGAGTGGCTTCAGGACAACTCTGTGAATGTCCTTGAGTGGCCCAGCCAGAGCTCAGACTTTAATCCGATTGAACATTTCTGGAAAGATCTGAAAATGGCCGTGCACCAATGTTTCCCATCCAACCTGATGAAGCTTGATAGGTGCTGCAAAGAGGAATGGGCAAAACTGGCCAAATATAGGTGTGACAAGGTTGTGGCATCATATTCTAAAAGACTTGAGGCTGTAATTGCTGCCAAAGGTGCATCAACAAAGTATTGAGCAAAGGCTGCGAATACTTATGTACATGTGATTTCTTATTTTTTTACTTTTAATAAATTAGCAAAAATCTCATTATGGGGTATTGTGTATAGAATTTTGAGGAAAAAATGAATTTATTCAATTTTGGAATAAGGCTGTAACATAACAAAATGTGGAAAAAGTGAAGCGCTGTGAATACTTTCCGGTTGCACTGTACTTGCAAATTCAGTCTGAATTACCTTGGTATTACTATCACCTGCATTTCTGCAATTCTACTTCTCTGTCTCTCATTCAGCCACCACTCCTCATATTTTCTATTTTCCACCCCTATTTACCTCCTCCATACTGCAGTATGTCCAGACTGACAACACCCGCAACACACCTTGTCTACCTAATCCTTTATTTTGCCCCCTGGTACCACCTCTATCCTTCTCTCCTAGTCCCCAACATCTCGTCCTCCCTCCTCTGTCTCCCATCCTCTCCTCTGCTTCCCTTCCCCTCCTCTCCTGTTACCCCACTATCATTTACTACTGCCCCACCACGGGTCCTCAAGCATGCACTCGTCTCCCCTATTCTTAAAAAACCTACCTTTGCGCCAAACACACTCTCCAACTACCGACCCCTCTCTCTCTCCCATTTGCCTCCAAACTCCTTGAGAGTATTGTCTACAACTGCCTTTCTTTCCTCCCACTTACTGCTTGACCCATTCTAGTCTGGCTTCCATTCTCTCCACTCCACTGAAACTGCCCTCACAAAAGTCTGCAATGACCTCCATACAGCCATATCTAATAGCCACTACTTTCTACTTATTCGTCTTGACCTCTCTGCTGCTTTTGAGACTGTGAACCACCATCTCCATCTGTGAAAATCCTTCACTCCCTTTGTCTGCGTGATACTGCCCTCTCCTGACATGTGGTGCTTCGCAGTTTTCACATCGGATATGGTGCCATTTGTCCAGTCACGATACACCTTCACCACAGCAGCACGCGAACAGTTCAGAAATACTGCTACCCTTGGCCCTAAAGCTGATAATCAACCTTTTTTGCAACTCTGATAAATCGCCTCTTTTATCCATAACAGCAACAAGTGATATGTGTGCAGACGGCCTATTGCACACCTTATATACCCACCAAGCCAGTGCACAACACGTGACGTACTTCATGGGATACGCACGGTCAACCTCAAATGTAGGAGGTGGTCATATTAATGTGACTCGACTGTATAATTTTAGCTTTATTATCATTAGTTGTATTTTAGTATTTATAAACAGCATCTCAGTGACACCCCAACAAACTCCTGTCCACTTTGTTCCAGTCAAACATCTCTTTCTATTTGTCCACTTCATCTATCATATCTCACCACAAGGTTACTATAGGTAATAGTTTGTGACATGAAAAGTAAATTTGTTGAAATGCGTTTGCTCACCACGCTTCGGGCTTGGTGGCTTGCTCCGCTCCGCTTGCCACAAGGTTACTGAAGGTAATAGTTTGTGTCATGGATAGTAAATGCAGTAAAAGTTGTAAAAACATGAAAAAAATTTAAAAAACATGTTGAACTTTTGACTGTCGACCTTCTAACTGTCTATCAACCACCTCCCACTTCCTCTCTCATATCTATGGGGGAATGTAAAGGGCCCTACACACTGGGTGGTTTTAGCATTTTTAACAACCAACTATATTATCGTTGGTCGATTTTTTTTTTTTTTTAATTGATTTTTGCCTACACACTGGACGATATCAATGGCCGATTTGTATGATATGACAGTACGTACACCTATATCCTCCAAATTGAATTGCATATATAAACGAGGATAGATCAACGAAGAACGATGGCTGGGCTGTGCATCGTTTATTGCTGATGCATACACACTGTCCGATATGAATGATTTATCGTTCATTTTTTAACTATATCGTTTATATCTGTCATTGTTATCACCAAGTGTGTAGGGCCCTTAACAGGGTGTGAGAATCAGAAAGTAAGAGATTCTGTGAGAGTTCACCTGTTTTTTTTTTTTTTAAGTGGCAATCATTTACATGAGAAAATCAACCTAGTTTTGACATGTAAATGATTGGCACTTTAAATAAGACAGGAAAACTCTCACTAGCTGTTACACTTTTTGATTCTCACACCCTATTACATCCCCCCCCCCCCCCCCCAAAAAAAAAATCTCTTATATCTCTATTGCCTGTTACTCTTTTTAACACAGAGGTGCGATTAATTAGCCAAGCAACCAGAAATACTGCTACCCTTGGCCCTAAAGCTGATAAGCATCCTTTTTTGCAACTCTGATAAATCGCCCCTTTTATCCATAACAGCAACAAGTGATATGTGTGCAGACGGCCTATTGCACACCTTATATACCCACCAAGCCAGTGCACAACACGTGACGTACTTCATGGGATACGCACGGCCAACGTCAAATGTAGGAGGTGGTCATAATAATGTGACTCGACTGTATAATTTTAGCTTTATTATCATTAGTTGTATTTTAGTATTTATAAACAGCATCTCAGTGACACCCCAACAAACTCCTGTCCACTTTGTTCCAGTCAAACATCTCTTTCTATTTGTCCACTTCATCTATCATATCTCACTTCCTCTGGGTGTGATACAGAAGTTATTTTTTTATGCTATTTTTGTGTTTGAAACTTTTTTTTTTAATCCCTTGTGGGCTTAATTCGGGCTCGGTGCCTTACTCCGCTCTTCTTCACTCACCACAAGGTTACTATAGGTAATAGTTTGTGACATG
This sequence comes from Pseudophryne corroboree, assembly GCF_028390025.1. Classification (NCBI taxonomy): domain Eukaryota; kingdom Metazoa; phylum Chordata; class Amphibia; order Anura; family Myobatrachidae; genus Pseudophryne; species Pseudophryne corroboree. Next base: position 404,905,938 of record NC_086449.1, read on the forward strand.
AAAAGTAAATTTGTTGAAATGCGTTTGCTCACCACGCTTCGGGCTTGGTGGCTTGCTCCGCTCCGCTTGCCACAAGGTTACTAAAGGTAATAGTTTGTGTCATGGATAGTAAATGCAGTAAAAGTTGTAAAAACATGAAAAAACTTGAAAAAACATGTTGAACTTTTGACTGTCGACCTTCTAACTGTCTATCAACCACCTCCCACTTCCTCTCTCATATCTATGGGGAAATGTAAAGGGCCCTATACACTGGGTGGTTTTGGCATTTTTAACAACCAACTATATTATCGTTGGTCGATTTTTTTAATTTATTTTTTTGACTGATTTTTGCCTACACACTGGACGATATCAATGGCCGATTTGGATGATATGACAGTACATACACCTATATCGTCCAAATTGAATTGCATGCATAAACGAGGATAGATCAACAAAGAACGATGGCTGGGCTGTGCATCGTTTATTGCTGATGCATACACACTGACCGATATGAATGATTTATCGTTCATTTTTTAACTATATCGTTTATATCTGTCATTGTTATCGCCAAGTGTGTAGGGCCCTTAACAGGGTGTGAGAATCAGAAAGTAAGAGATTCTGCGAGAGTTCACCTGGTTTTTTTTTTTTTTAAGTGGCAATCATTTACATGAGAAAATCAACCTAGTTTTGACATGTAAATGATTGGCACTTTAAATAAGACAGGAAAACTCTCACTAGCTGTTTCACTTTTTGATTCTCACACCCTATTACATCCCCCCCCCCCCCCCCCCCCCCCCAAATCTCTTATATCTCTATTGCCTGTTACTCTTTTTAACACAGAGGTGCGATTATTTAGCCAAGCAACCAGAAATGTGTGTGATTATGTATCTCTGGTACTTGCGTATGCTTGGTTCTTGCCTATTTTTCCATTGCTGAATGCTTTTGGAAAACTGGGGTCACTTGCTTTCATTTACCCCCATAGCTAAATGTTTCTATATTGCCGGCATGCAATTCTGGTGGAGTAAATCAGCAGGGCTCCGTGCATAGATCAATCAAGTGCAGGTGTTGTGGGTATCCCGTGTAACTGCAGGTGACCCATTCCAAGAGGGACAAAATGCTTTGCTCCTGGACTTCCCCCTTAATTTATGATTGCGGTCAGAGCCAGCGCTACCCGCTCAGCAGAGTCTGCAATGCAGGGAGGCGCTCTCCCTGCTCTGCTACTCTGCTGGTGCATGTGCGCTGCTGCCCCCTCCTTCACCCGCCTTCCTCTCTCTGGAGAATGCCGCCGCGGACCTGCAGTATTCCGCTGAGTCTCGAGCAGGTGAAGTGAGCTGATGCTGCGTGTGGACTCCGGGAGTCCCTAATACAGGTCACATGACTGGTGCTAAGCAGTCACGTGACCAGGAAGTGTCATCTCTACAGGGAGGGTGCGTCCTGCTGTGCTGTCTATATGGTGGCACAGTGTGTGTGTGTATGGTGGCACAGTATATGTATGTGTATGGTGGCACAGTGTATGTGTGGGTATGTGTATGGTGGAACAGTATATGTGTGTATCGGAGCACAGTGTGTATGGTGGCATAGTATATATGTGTATGGGGGCACAGTGTATGTGTGTGTGGATGTATGTATGGGAGCACAGTGTGTATGGTGGCATAGTGTATGTATGTGTATGGTGGCATAGTGTGTGTGTGTGTGTGTGTGTATAGAGGTACAGTATATGTGTGTATGGTGGCATAGTTTATGTATGTGTATGGTGGCACAGTGTGTGTGTATGGTGGCACTGTATATGTGTGTATGTGGGCATAGTGTGTGTGTGTGTGTGTGTGTGTGTGTGAGCACAGTGTGTATGGTGGCATAGTATACATGTGTATGGGTGCACAGTGTATGTGTGTGTGTGGATGTGTTTATGGGAGCACAGTGTGTATGGTGGCACAGTGTATGTATGTATGGTGGTATTGTGTGTGTGTGTGTGTGTGTGTGTGTGTGTGTGTGTGTGTGTGTGTGGCACAGTATATGTGTGTATGGGGGCACTGTGTGTGTGTGTGGTGGCATAGTGTATGTGTGTGTGTATGGTGGCACAGTGCATGTATGTGCATGGTGGCATAGTGTATGTTTGTGTGTATGGTGGCATAGTATATGTGTGTATGGGGGTACAGTGTATGTATGTGTATGGTGGCATATAGTGTGTGTGTGTGTGTGTGTGTGTGTGTGTGTGTGTGTGTGTGTGGTAGCACAGTATATGTGTGGATGGGGGCACAGTGTATGTATATGTATGTGGCATAGTGTATGTGTAAGGTAGCACAGCATATGTGTGTATGGGGGCACAGTGTATGTGTGTGTGGATGTGGTTCTGGTAGCACAGTGTGTATGGTGGCATAGTATATGTGTGTATGGGGGCACAGTGTATGAATGTGTATGGTGGCATATAGTGTGTGTGTGTGTGTGTGTGGTAGCAGTGGCGGATCTTGCCACGGGCAAGCAGGACTTTTGCCCGGGGCGCCGCCTTCCGGAGGGCGCCGCACCATGGCAAGATCCTCCACTGCCAGTGTGCGCCCCAGCAGTGTCCCCCCGCTGTGCCCCCCCTCCCGCTGTGAGAAGGGAACCAGACGCTATGCGTCTGGTTTCCCTTCGTGGCGCTGGTCCTCCCCCGCTCTGAAGGGAATCAGACGCTAAGCGTCTAGTTTCCCTTCATGGAGAGGACCTTTGGTGTGCGGTGCGCGATGACGTCATCGCGCACCGCACAGCATTGTGGCATAGACGCTAGGGGTCATAATTGACCTCTAGCGCTTATGCTGTGCTATGGGAGAGACGTCATGACTGACGTCTCTCCCATAGATCCGAGGAGAAGAGCGGCGCCGGTCTGCAGGGTCTGGAAACAGGAGCGGGGTACAGTAAGTATACTTTTTTTTTTTTACTTTTTTTTTCCAGCGGCGCTACAAATGGGGGGCGTGAATGACCACGCCCCCATGTTAAGCCACGCCCCTAACTTTTGCCCGGGGCGCCGCAAGGGCAAGAACCGGCCCTGTGTGGTAGCACAGTATATGTGTGGATGGGGGCACAGTGTATGTATGTGTATGGTGGCATAGTGTATGTGTAAGGTAGCACAGTATATGTGTGTATGGGGGCACAGTGTATGTGTGTGTGGATGTGTTTCTGGTATCACAGTGTGTATGGTGGCACAGTGTGTGTATGTGTATGGTGGCATAGTATATGTGTGTGTGTATGGGAGCACAGTGTGTATGGGGACACGGAGTATATGTGTGTATGGGGGCACAGTGTATGTGTGTGTCTATATGTATTAGATTGTTTTACTGTGTGGTGTAATTTGTATTGGTGGTACTATTGTGTGGCGACGCCCATTCTTTGTTAGAACCCACCCCTTTGTGGCATGCGTCTTCAGCACACACTGTCCCTTTATTAAGTATGCGACAGAGGGCGCAAATTTATAGTTTGCAGGGAGGCGCCGAACACCCTAGCACTGGCCCTGAATGCTGTTACCTGTTTTGAACAGGTTACTTGATGAGAAAGATGTTTCAAAACAGGTGATAATAGGCACAGACTGAGGCTAACAGCCCTGGCATTATACTGTGTGCGTGACTACAAAAAGGGGACGTGTCATCGGTCACAGGGGCGCACTGTGAATCACGAGGGCCTGGCATCACGGCAAGCCCCGTGTCTCTGTATGCTGGGTAGCTGAGCTGAGCACTGGGAGGCAGCCAAGCCCAGTGCTCAGCCAGCTCAGTCTCCCTGAGTGTTCGGACTTGACCATCAGCCCTTCTGGTATTTGCTAGAAGTGCCAGATGGGCAGTCCGTCCCAGGGTGAATGCAATCATAAATTAGGAGGGAAATCCAGTAAAACAGCATATTGTCCCTCCTGGAGAGGGTCATTTTAGCAGGTATACATACCTCCCAAAATGACCCTTTCCAGGAGGGACAAAATGCTCTGCTCCTGGACTTTCCTCTTAACTTATAATTGCTGGCATCTGTTTTGAACAGATTAATGGATAAGAAAGGTGTTTCACCACAGTTGACGGCAATCATAAATTAAGAGGGAAGTCCAGGAGCAGAGCATTATGTCCCTCCTGGAGAAGGTCATATTAAGAGGTATGTGTATGGGATGGTCTCATCGGTAATGAGATAGTCATAGGTGATAAGAGTACAGATTAATATGTGGTGCCCAATAAATAAATGTTGATGATGATGTTAATAATCATTCTGGAAGCCGGGACTATCCAGTATGAAATTACAGATAAAATGCAAAACAGATTCAGCACAACATGAATAACATACTGTAGTACACGGGTAGTCAACTCCAGTCCTCGAGAGTTACCAACAGTTCACATTTTCCAGACCACCTAGCTGGTGCACGTGTGTAGTCATTACTCACTGATACATTTTAAAAGATCCACAGGTGGAGCTAATTCTGTGAGGAGACCTGGAAAATATTCACAGTTGGTAGCTCTTGAGGATTGGAGTTGGCTACCCCTGACATAGCAGCTCCGA